>NC_043024.1:5744469-5846969 GCF_006345805.1 Octopus sinensis
CGATAATAATCACTGGTATCAATTCGTATGACTCTTTTGTTTCAGTCATTACACTGTGGCCATGCTAGAGCACTTCCTTCAAGGGTTTAGGCAAACAAATCAACCCCAGGATTCATTTTTCTGCTTTTTAAGCCTGGTACTCGTTCCATTGATCTCATTTTGCAGAACCCCTAATTTACAGAGATAGAAACAAACCACCAGTTATCAAGGCACACCCACATATACATACAAATTGATACCAGTGATTATTATCGGTAAAGCCTGGTATTTATTCTATTGGTCTCTTATGGTGAACTGTTAAGTTAAGGGACAAGAAAGGAAATAACGGAGAAACACAAGAGAAGGGAAGTAACAGCGCACTGAAGGAAAGATGAAACAAAGGGAGAAGATAGTAGAAAAGGAGCAAAATTCACAGGTGTGAAGTGGGAGAATTAGTGGAGAAGAGCCAAGGCAGAAGCAAGGAAAGAAAAGGAAAGTACATTAAAGGAGAAAAAAGCAGAAAAGAACAAGAGAAGGAACAGAACCAAGAGAAAGGAAAAGATGGTATGCAAAAGGAAAAGAAACAACAGGAAAGGAACTTAAGGCACAGGGTAGAGAGACGGCAGACAAAGAGCCAAAAAGACAAGAGAAGGAAAAAGAAAGAAGAAAGCAAAAAAGAGAGAAAGAGAGAAACCGAGGGAGGAGAAAAAAGAGGAAGTAAGTCCTAAGAGAAAAACTAGAGAAAACGTAGTACGAATAGAAAATTCAAATACTATGGAACGTTGATCCATCACAAGCACTGTGAGGAGATGGAAGATTTAATAAGCGTAACAAACGGATATACGTGGGTCAGGATGGGCACCGAATGGAAAGAAACAGGTGCACTCGTCCACGAGAACGACGCCGAGGTGTTCATCGAGGCAGCTGGCGAGAACGTGTTAAAACATATGAAATGCCGACTTACAAGGTGGCCTCGAACGATGGAAGTTTACTCAGATTTGGTAGACATAATGGAGTATATATAAAAGAAAAGGTATTGTGAAAACTTTAATTTGGAAATGATAAAAAGAACTTTAAATTCTGAAAAAAAAAAAAAAGAAATGTTGAACTTTGTAAAACTTTTGAAATGTAATTGAAAAATGTATAAAATGTTTTATTTGGAAAATATTGTTGACGAATAAAAATAGATGACGAAATGTAACCGCTCGATTTCGGGGATCGAGTGGGCATTGCATTGCACCACATGTACAAACTTCATTATTCATTTTCCCGATTGTATTGTCCCATCTATGTAGCCCCTAGTGGGTAATAATAAAACAACCCACATATACATATATTTAATGGGTTTCTACCAAAATCCACTCACAGGGCTTTGGTTGGCCCAAGGCTATAGCAGAAGACACTTGCCCAAGATGCCACTCAGTGGGATTGAACCTGCAACCAGGTGGTTAAGAAACAAACTTCTTACCACTTAGCCACGCAGCCACACTCATACCTGTGTGCATATGTGTATACACACACACACATACACACTTTTATTCTTTTGCTTCTTTTAATCATTTTGACTGTGGCCATGGTGTAGTGGCACCTTTCAGTTGAAGAAATTGACCCTTGGACTTATTCTATGTAAGCCTGGTATTTATTCCATCGGTCTCTTTTGCCAAACTGCTATGTTATGGGGACGTTAACACACCAACATCAGTTGTCGAGCAACGGTGGACACACGCACACACATATGATGAGCTTCTTTCAGTTTCCGTCTACCAAATCCACTCACAAGGCTTTGGTCAGCTCGATGCTATGGTAGAAAACACCTGCCCAAAGGGCCATGCAGTGGGACTGAACCTGAAACCATGTGGTTGGGAAGCAAGCTTCTTACCACAAAGCCATGCATGTAAAAAATCAAATTTTCAGGATCTGATAGAATTAAGACCTTTAAATAACAAAGGTATCAAAGTAATCAGGGAAAGCACACCTGTGCATTAATGTGTGTGTCTTTGTCCTCCTCCCATTCCCTGACAACTGGTGTTGGTTTGTTTATGTCCCTAGCTTAACTAAATACATATTTGTCCCTCCAGTTATGTATACATTCACAAGTTTTGACCAAATACACAACATATACATGAAGTCACACAGGAGTACACTCCAGCATATGTTTTACAGTTGACTATTGGCTCATGGTCCAACAGGAAAGGTTCTGAGTATGGTCTCTCTCATTCTCTTTTCCTTCCTCTCTGGCCGTGAAGCCATACACCTGCTTCTGCCTCTGTCACACTCTCACCTTTCATCATTTGACTCAAGGCCACCTCCTCCAAAGTCCCCGTCCCCTCTCAAAATTCCTTGTCTTGAAAGTTATTTGTTGACCCTGCTGGTACTGGTGTCGTGTAAAAAGCATCCAGTCCACGCTGTGAAGTGGTTGGCATTTGAAAGGGCATCCAGCTGTAAAAACTATGCCCAAACTTACCTCTCCTGTACTGGTGCCAAGTAAAAAGCACTCAGTCCACTCTGCAGGCTAGTTGGTGTTAAGAAGCACGTCCAGCCACAAAAACCCTATCAAAACAAACCCAGTAGTCTGGGGTAGTCTTCTTATTTCTTTACTGCCCACAAGGGGCTAAACATAGAGAGGACAAACAAGGACAGACAAAGGGATTAAGTCGATTACATCGACCCCCAGTGCATAATTGGTACTTAATTTATCGACCCCGAAAGGATGAAAGGCAAAGTCGACCGTGGCAGAATTTGAACTTAGAACATAATGACAGACGAAATACCGCTAAGCATTTTGCCTGGTGTGCTAACGGTTCTGCCAGTAAGGAAAGCGGACATTAAATGATGATGATGATATATCTATATATATATATATATAAATTAAATTAGAGATAAAACCACTAATAGGCAAATCAAACAGTGAAAAACATAAACTAAAACATAGAAAAAATAATATAAAATACTAACATATATATATATATATATATATATATATAATAAAAACATTGATTGCATATGTTCACTGCATGTGTTTTGTTTCTTCGCCAGATGGCACTTGGGAACAAATAGTTTTTATCCCACAGTAAATTCAGCAAACAAACAAAATGCATACATTGAGTATGTGCAATCAATAATGTTTGTCACTAATTCTGCTTTTTAATTCATTAATGTGTTTTCATTTGATATAGATGCACATCTGCAAATCTAGGATGTTTGTGAGGAGGTGCCTGTGTTGTGTAAAAAGAACAGGTTTGTATGTGTTTGTAAAGAAAAGTATGATACTCATGATTAACCAACCATGCTGAAAGCCAATTATGTAACACAAGGAAGTGTCACAACTGGTGTAGCAACATTTTTGTCAGTTGCTATAATGGCAAAAAGGCTGCAGAGAGAGAGAAAGAAGCATTTAAAGTGGTTAACCAGATTATGAAGGTTGTGCTTTATAACTCTTATATAACACTGGAAGGTGTCATTACTAATGACTGGTGGAGCAGTATCTTTGTCAACTGGTGGACTGGGTTATGAAAGTTACTGTGAAAGGGCTATAAAGCACAACTGGTTGTGAGGATAATCAATGTTGGAGAAATGCAGTTTAAGTTTATACCAGTAATTGTTTCTTTGTCAGAATAGAGGGGAAATTGTGTTACTTGTGTATGGAGCATGATGTTGAACGATAGCAAAGGTTTAGTTGTGAATATGGAAGATTTATAAAGGCAAATAAATATAGCAAGCATGTAGTACTGGATGTGTAATGTTAAAGCGTATGAAAAGTATGTGTATATCATCATCGTTTAACATCCGTTTTCCATGCTAGCATGGGTTGGACGGTTCAACCGGGGTCTGGGAAGCCAGGAGGCTGCACCAGGGTCCAGTCTGATCTGGCAGTGTTTCTACAGCTGGATGCCCTTCCTAACGCCAACCACTCCATGAGTGTAGTGGGTGCTTTTTACGTGCCACCAGCACAGGTGCCAGGGGAGGCTGGAAATGGTCACGATCGGTTGGTGCTTTTTACGTGTCACCGGCACGGAAGCCAGTCGAGGCGGCGCTGATATATATATATATATATATATATATATATATAAATCTTTTACTCTTTTATTTGTTTGTCATTTGACTGTGGCCATGCTGGAGCACCGCCTTTAAGTCAAGCAAATCAACCCCAGGACTTATTCTTTGTAAGCCTAGTACTTATTCTATCAGTTCCTTTTGCCGAACCGCTAAGTTACAGACGTAAACTCGCCAGCACCAGTTGTCAAGCGATGTTGGGGGGGGGGGAACAGACACACACACACACATCCTCCTCTTATCACTTTCCCTCCTCCCATATCACACATGCTGGTTCTATCCAACCTTGTTATCAACAATCCTCATGCAGCTGCCTCTCTCTCATCACCCTTTTGTCCCTTACAACATTCTCCCTTCTCTCAACAGTTCTCGTTCATTACTTTCTCTTCTCCCACCACCACCACCACCCTTGCATTCATATTGGTCCTACCCAATCTACTTAAAAATTACCCCTCATGGAGCTGTTACCCTCTTGTTCCCTTCTCCCACCCAGTTATGTGGGACAGAACCAAACAAATGTCTGGTGACAGCAAACAGAAATGAGGGACAAAGACAACCTCTTGGTGCTGGTGGATGAATAAACACAACATTCTTTGGTCTTTGGAAGGACAAGATACTGCCTCCTTAGTGCTGGTGCCACAGTTGCCAGCCTCGTCTGGCCCCCGTGCCAGTGGCACATAAAAAGCACCATAAAAAGCTCACAATCATGATGTAGTGAGTTCAAGCTGTATTGGCCCCTTTTACCTTTCCCTTCGATAACATCGGTGGTGCAGAGAGGGGAGATTGGTATGCATGGGCAACTTCTGATCTTCCTTAAACAACTTTGCCCAGACTTGTACCTTAGGTGCAATCCCATGATCATTATAACCAAAAGAAGTCTTTACTCTTTTTAAACACCCAGTAGGCTCTGTGAAGTGATTGGAAAAACACTCCCAGACTAAGAAATCTTGTGAAACGAAAAACAGAACAAACTCATGAGGTGTGGCCTCCAAGCATAACAGCTTTCTTATTCTGAATAATCGACTGAGTCAGGATTTGTCAAACCCTTCCCAGCATAGAATAACAGATGTAAAAATGATATAAATAATAATAATAATAATAATGCTAATATCTAAATACAAGGGCATTTATTGGTGTTGACATATATTCAGCAACACAATTGATTGTTTCCAGTTCAAGACATTCGTACACAAAACAAGGTTGTTGTTAAGTTTGTTTACTAACATGTTTCTATGTGTGTATTATATTTTTGTCTGTAAGTGTGTGTGTATAAAAATGCATAAATGTGTGTAGACATAGGTGTGGCTGTGTGGTAAGAAGTTTGCTTCCCAACCACATGGTTCCAGGTTCAGTGCCACTGTGTGGCACCTTGGCCACGTATCTTCTATATCCTCGGACCAACAAAATCCTTGTGAGTAGATTTTAGTAGATGGGAACTGAAAGAAGCCCATTATATGTGTGTGTGTGTGTATATATATATATTTGTGTGTCTATGTTTCCCCCCACCATCACTTGAGAACCAATGTCGGTGTGTTTACATCCATGTAACTTAGCAGTTCGGCTAGAGACCAATAGAATAAGTACTAGGCTTACAAAGAATGTCCTGGGGTTGATTTGTTCAACTAAAAGTGTGCTCCAGCATGGCCACAGCTAAATGATTGAAATAGGTAAAAAGAAAAAAAAAAGCATGTTTATGATTTGTGTGTGTGTGTCTGGCTTTTACGTGTGTGGTTTGTGGGAGGAAATGGTTAAGCCTTGCAGGCCTGGTCAAGCCTACACATACACACACACACACACACAGTCCTGGTCACACACACACATACAGATATATACACATACACACTCACATACACACTCACATACACATACACACACACACACTCACACACACACACACTCACACACACATACACACTCACACACATACACACTCACACACATACACACTCACACACATACACACTCACACACATACACACTCACACACATACACACTCACACACATACACACTCACACACATACACACTCACACACATACACACTCACACACATACACACTCACACACATACACACTCACACACATACACACTCACACACATACACTCTCACTTACATACACTCTCACTTACATACACTCTCACTCACATACACACTCACTCACTCACATACACACTCACTCACTCACATACACACTCACTCACTCACATACACACTCACTCACATACACACTCACTCACATACACACTCACTCACATACACACTCACTCACATACACACTCACTCACATACACACTCACTCACATACACACTCACTCACATACACACTCACTCACATACACACTCACTCACATACACACTCACTCACATACACACTCACTCACATACACACTCACTCACATACACACTCACTCACATGCACACATACACACACACATACACACACATACACACACACACATACACACACACACATACACACACACAACATACACACACAACATACACACACACACATACACACACACACATACACACACACACATACACACACACATACACACACACATACACACCACACATACACACACACCACATACACACACATACAAACACATACAAACACACACACACACACACATACACACACACAAACATACACACAAACATACACACACACACAAACATACACACACACAAACATACACACACAAACATACACACAAACATACACACACAAACAACACACACATACAACACACAAACATACACACACAAACACACACACAAACATACACACACAAACATACACACACACACATACACACACAAACATACACACACAAACATACACACACAAACATACACACACAAACATACACACACAAACATACACACACAAACATACACACACAAACATACACACACAAACATACACACACAAACATACACACACAAACATACACACAGACACACACACATACCCCTATTAGAATTTCACAAACATCCCAAGCCCATCTCAATTGCTGTCAACACAAAATAACTTGAAAACATTTTTATTAAAAAAAATGTTAAAAAAATGAAATAAAAGAAATGAAATATTTTTATTTTTAAACAAAGCAATTTATTTTCAATTACATTAACAATTTTGCAAGCACAAAATAAACTAATTAATTATTAATCATTTCTTGAACCAATTTAATGACATTTAAATTAAATGGAAATTTATTGGTGGTGTCACTGTTGTCACTTTAGACTCGTTAATCATCGTTATTAATTAGCATCATTGCAAACATCACTATGCAGTTGTTGCCATAACTGTCATCACCATCATCATCATCATCAAATAGTCACTATTGATGCAGCTGCTATCACTATTCTCCCCATCATCATAATCACCATCATATGTGGCAGTGTGTCGTAAGCGCCACCTTGGCCATTTTTAAGGTTAGTATATCATTTTCTTTGTCTCTAGAATCCGACAACGTTGGGAAGAAAAAATGGTGAAGCTTACAATAAGGTCGAAAATCCAACTGAAAAAAATTGTACCTTGATGTTATTGACACGATGCTCAGTCACCCAAACTCGGACCAGAGAGTTTAGTAACACACCACCGTAAGCACACAAGCTCAGTCAATAACTCTGGTGTGGTCCCTTTATCGTTTTCCGAGGTGTTATGCCTCATTTTCTAATATTCCTCGTTACCATCGTAACGATAATGTGCTGTTATTATCTTACTATTCTCTCTTTACTCTTTTACTTGTTTCAGTCATTTGACTGTGGCCATGCTGGAGTACCGCCTTTAATCGAGCAACTTGACCCCGGGACTTATTCTTTCTAAGCCCAGTACTTATTCTATCGGTCTCTTTTGCCGAACCGCTAAGTGATGGGGACATAAACACACCAGCATCGGTTGTCAAGCGATGATGGTGGGGGACAAACACAGACACACAAACACACACACACATACATATATATACACACAGATATGCAGACGGGCTTCTTTCTGTTTCCGTCTAACAAATCCACTCACAAGGCTTTGGTCGGCCTGAGGCTATAGTAGAAGACACTTGCCCAAGGTGCCATGCAGTAGGACTGAACCCGGAACCATGTGGTTGGTAAACAAGCTACTTACCACACAGCCACTCCTGCACCTATAGTTGAAATTTATAAAAAAAAAAACCAAGACAAAGACAGGTGTATGAACAACATGCAGGTGCGTTAGTTTGATGCTCTTAAAGATACTTACCTTGGTATACTAAAACACAATCAATATCTTGGGCAGTGGGTGGGTCTCTGTTTTTTCTAGGTTTCATCTTTCGGATGTATACATCATCATCATTGTTTAATGTCCTCTCTCCATGCTAGCATGGGTTGGACGATTTGACTGAGGACTGACGAACCAGATGGCTGCACTAGGCTCCAATCTTGATCTGGCAGAGTTTCTACAGCTTGATGCCCTTCCTAACGCCAACCACTCCGAGAGTGTAGTGGCTGCTTTTACGTGCCAGTCGGGCGGTACTAGCAATGGCTGTGCTCAAATGGTGTTTTTTACATGCCACCTGCACAGGAGCCAGTCCAGCGGCACTGGCAACGACCTCACTCGAATGCTTTTTCACATGCCACTGGCACAAGTACCAGTAAGGCGACGCTCGTAACGTTCATGCTTGAATGGTGCTTTTTACATGCCACCAGCATGGAAGCCAGTTAGCCGCTCTGGCAACAATCACACTCGGATGGTGCTCTTAGTGCTCCACCAGCATGGATGCCAGTCTTCGAAATTGATTTTGATTTCTCTCGTGTCACCATTCTCTTCAAAAAAGAGGATCATCTTCATGTTTCTGCAATGAATCGTAGATGGAAATTTATTGGTCAACGTTACTCTTTCCACCGACGTTGAACCCAAACAGCAAACCTGCTGATGTAACAAAGTTTATGCAGAGGTCTTCAACACTCAGTTTGGATATTTGGGGATTATCTGCAATCATTGTGGTTGTATCACTGGGATTAGTGTCGCTGTTAATCTCAGTTGACCAGACATAGTCAGGTGCATCTTGAATCAAAATCTTGAAAACCACTTCTGGCAAACATTCCATAACCGCATCTTCTTTCAGCTCTTTAGTTAAGAGATGTGGAATTATATACATTATTTACATTTGACAGGTATTTGTCCTCATCTTGTTTGTTGTTAACACAACGTTTCGGCTGATATACCCCCCAGCCTTCATCAGGTGTCTTGGGGAAATTTCAAACCTAGGTTCTCGTTCTTAAGGTATTTTTCGATTTTGTTGTTGTTATTATTATTATTCAAGTCACTGCCTGGAATCGAACTCGGAATTTTGGGGTTAAGAGCACAGGCTACTAACCCTAAGATGCTAAGTTCGATTCCAGGCAGTGACCTGAATAATAATAATAATATTGAAAAATACCTGAGAAATGAGAACCCAGGTTCAAAATTTCCCCAAGACACCTGATGAAGGCTGGAGGGTATATCAGCCGAAACATTGTGTTAACAACAAAAAAGATGAGGATAAATATCTGTCAAATGAAAATAAAGCATCTTTGTACACAGCATTTAGCTTCCTGCAGGTTTCCACCATTTTCTTGCCTTTTCTTTAAAACAAGGAAACGTGATTTTGATAATGTTTTGGCTCTCCATTTTCAGAGTGATTCCCAAGCACACACAATACAACCTGTCTCATTGCAAGTTTGTCGAACTAAGTTGAAATGTCAAACATCTACCCAGTACATGTGTGAGATAGGTATTTGTCTGAGTGCTTGAAGTGTAGTGTTGACAAAAACTAAACCTTGTGGCCAATTCAGTATTTTACCTTTGTCTCCAATAGCAATTGCTTGTTTCTTTTTGTTGTTGTTTTTTCATCTATATTCCTCACACTCTATTTCTTCTGTTTTATCGTTTCATTCTCCGGTGCCGTTTCTGTGTGATGTGGTTGATGCCAAAAGGGGATTACCAGTTTGTATGCAACCTTGAGAGTTGTGGCAAGACCTTCCTCACATCATACAGTTTAAAGACACATGTTCGGGTACACACAAAGGAAAAGCCATATGAGTGTGACATGAAAGGCTGTGAAAAAGCATTTAATACTTTGTACAGGTGAGCAACTCTCTCTCTCTATCACTCTCTCACACACACACACACACACACTCACACTGATACACATGTTTAGAAATACAATTATGCACACATACACACACACATACTTGCTCACATAAATAAATGCACACATGTTCTCACACACATATAGATACATGCATAGGAAGGGCATCCAGCTGTAGAAACTTTGCCAGACCAGATTGAGCCTGGTGCAGCCTCCTGGCTTCCCAGACCCAGTCAAACTGTCCAACCCATGCCAACATGGAAAGTGGACGTTAAACAACTATATATATATATATATATATATATTATATATATATATATATATATATATATATATCATCATCATCATCACCATCATCGTTTAACGTCCGCTTTCCATGCTAGCATGGGTTGGACGGTTCAACTGGGGTCTGGCAAGCTCGAGGGCTGCACCAGGCCAGTCAGATCTGGCAGTGTTTCTACAGCTGGATGCCCTTCCTAACGCCAACCACTCCGAGAGTGTAGTGGGTGATTTTAAATAAGATAATGGAGAAACAATTTAGTTTGTACATCAACTTTTGGATATTAGAATGTTGAATTATTTATTCATTTAACAAAATGAAAACCTTAATAGCATATATATATATATACCTTATAATTCAATACATATAAGATAAGAATACAAATTATAAAAATCATAATATATATTATTGAAGTCACCTGTTTAATACAATAAGTTAATTGCATTGCAGTTAAAAACATTTATGTATTAAGAATTTGGGTACTTTACCAACAGTATATTGGATAAATACTATCCATTAGTGGGTTGCACCCATAACCCCTAACTTACTTTGTGTTATATATGTATATATATATATATATATTTAGCATTTAAACTGGCCATACTTGGTCAAAATATTCTACCTGTTTTATGCTCAAACTGGCCACCTACTCTACAATACCATTCTAAAAATTGTTACCTTATCAAAATCCAGAAGCTACAAAATAATACATGATTAACACAAAGGAATGTGAATAAATAAATATTACATTTGACAGAAGAATCTGAATGCCAGAGGGTTAACTTAGCCATATTTGGCCCAAATACTCTCCCTGTTTTGTGTTCAAACTGGCCAGATCCAGCCTTTCTTACCCATCTTACAATATCGTTCTTAAAATCTATAATCACATCATGAAAATCTTGAAGCTATGACATAATCCATGGTTGATTCAAAACATGAATAGACAAGCATTAGATTTGACGGAGTAATCTCAATGCTGAAGAGTTAAAAACTAGTTTATTTCTTTCATCATCATTATCATCATCATCATCATCGTTTAATGTCCGTTTTCCGTGCTAGCACGGGTTGGACGGTTCGACCAGAGTTTGGGAAGCCAGGAGGCTGCACCAGGCTCCAGTCTGATCTGGCAGTGTTTCTACAGCTAGATGCCCTTCCTAACGCCAACCACTCCGTGGGTGTAGTGGATGCTTTTTACATGCCACCGGCACAGGTGCCAGGGGAGGCTGGCAATGGCTATGATCGGTTGGTGCTTTTTACGTGCCACCTGCATGGAAGCTAGTCAAGGCGGAGCTGGCATCGGCCACGTTTGGATGGTGATTTTTACGTGCCACCGGCACAGGTATCACAACTACAATTTCCATTTGATTTTTATTTCGATGTTGATGTACTTGACTCAATAGGTCTCCTGAAGCACAGGAGGTCACGTGCCACCGGCACAGAAGCCAGTCAGGGTGGCGCTGGCATCAGCCACGTTTGGATGGTGCTTTTTACGTGCCGCCGGCGCAGGTATCACAACTACAATTTCCATTTGATTTTTATTTTGATGTTGATGTACTTTCTGTTTTATTACTCTTTTTTCTTTTCTGTCCTTGTCCCTCTCTCTAGGTTACGTGCCCATCAGCGCTTACACACTGGAGATACGTTTAACTGCGATGAAAACGGGTGCACAAAATACTTCACCACATTGAGTGATCTACGGAAGCACATTCGAACGCATACCGGGGAACGGCCTTACAAGTACGTATCTCTTTCATGTTGTGTTACATTCGCAGAAGACATCAGAATAACAGAAATCCTACCTGGTAGATAGACAGACCCTCGATACACACAGCTTCCCTTTCATGGTGTATGTGGGGCTGTGAAAAGTTCCTGGCTTCACGTTGCCTTACAAGCACTTGTGCTGGTGGCACGCGAAACATTCAAGCAAGGTCGTTGCCAGTGCCGCTGGACTGGCTCCTGTGCAGGTGGCACATAAAAAGCACCATTTGGGCGTGGCTGTTGCCAGTACCACCAAACTGGCCCTCGTGCCGGTGGCACGTAAAAGCACCTACTACACTCTCGGGGTGGTTGGCATTAGGAAGGGCATCCAGCTGTAGAAACTCTGCCAGATCAGATTGGAGTCTGGTTCGCCAGACCTCAGTCAAATCGTCCAACCCATGCTAGCATGGAAAGCGGACGTTAAATGATGATGATGATGATCAGTTAATTATGATCTTATTCAACATCTTCCCCTCTCAGATTCACACACTGACTGCAGTGATCCATCAGTTTTTGTAAACCTTGTAAAAGAACTTGAAGGTTGAGCCTCCAACCAGGCTTTTCATGATACTCTTAAACCCAGAAACTTTTCAGCACCACCTTGTGTGTGTGTGTCATTGCTATTATGCAAAAGTGTCGTAACTCCAAAACGTTGCTTTTTCAGAAAACGAAAAAATAGTTTCACTATTGTATTTCTTTTTACATTAGCAACAGATTCAGTTGGGTGCATAAAATCCTAACTCCATGCCTGTATGATATTTTCAGGCAGAAATATTTTTGCACACACTGTTGTATGTGGGACTTACTACACTTTTGAAAAATACTAAACTGTTGTGCTACGCTTTGACAATTTTCATATTTTGGAATCTGAAGCGGCTGGAGATACAACAGTTTGACCGAAAGAACTGGCTATTGCAAGCAAAATTAAATATAAAAAAAAAAAAACATTTAGCAAAATTTGGACATACGACAGTTTAACATAATAGTAACAATAAATATATATAATTCCATACACACACACACCTGTGCCAGTGGCACATAAAAAGCACCCAGCACATTTTGTAAAGTGGTTGGCATTAGGAAGGGCATCCAGCCATAGAACCAATGCCAAAACAGACAGTTGGAATTTGGGCAGCTCTCACCAAACTGTCCAACCCATGCCAGCATAGAAAACAGACATTAAAAGATGATGATGATGATTGGATTTTTGTTTCTTTTTTTCTCTCCTCCAACAGATGCAGTGAAAATGGTTGTGGTAAAGCTTTTGCTGCCAGCCACCATTTAAAGACACACACACGCACACATACTGGTAAGTCTCATGTTTCACCATTATCTGGAATAATCCAAGCTAAGGGACAAAATCTTTATCCTAAGGAAATTACATCAGCAAAAAAAAAAAATACCCCTCGTTGAGTATTGAACTTACAACCTCTAGTTTACAAGGCAACTTTTCTAGCCACTGAGTTATGAGTGTCTCATGTTAACTGTTGCTAGGTAATAGCAGCCTGAAGCTCACTTTAAGCTCACTGTACTTGGAGAGTACTGTTGGATCATCCAATCCATTCCAGCATGAAGTGGCGGAAAAAATGGGGAATTTTAGTTCTTCAAAATTGTTTTGACAAACGGTTAAAGGCCATGCTAGAGCATCACTTGGTCACGGCTGGAGTGTCTGTGAGCGTAGTGGTCTGTTTGATCGCTTTTGACTTGGGCTAAAAATAACCACCTCTAGGAATATATTTAGAATTACATTATTGAAGGGGTCGTTTTATTTCTTATTTTTTTAACAAAAAGCAGGTGTAAATTGAGGAAATTTTAGTTGCTCTTTCTAGCACGTTGAGTGAACAGGCAGAGTGGCTGGCCCTCTTATTGGTTTCCTTAAAGAAGAGACTAAACAAAAGAAGGCAAAAGAAAAAGCACAGCAAAGAAACACAATAGATAAACAGAGCTGGGGAAGGGGAAAAAAAATGAAGGTTCTGGAACAATCCAAGCCAAGGGAGATAACTACTACAACCATAAGATGACCAATGATAAAAAAAAATCAATAGCAAATATCGATATCCTTATAAATCATGGTCTTTTACTCTTGTTTCAGCCATTACACTGCAGCCATGCTGGAGCACCACTTTGAAGTGGTTTAATCGAACGAACCTTCCCCACTACTTCTTTTTAAAACCTGGTACTTATTCTATTAGACTCTTTGCTGAAGTTCTGTTAGGGGAACATAAACAAACCAACACCGGTTGTCAAGCAGTGATTGGTGAGAGAAACACATAAAGAGACTCAAATAGATATATATTTATATATGATGGCGAGCTGGTGGAATCGTTGGCATGTCAGGCGAGATTCTTTGGGGTATTTTGTTCCTATTCCACTGTGGGCGACTTTGCCGTTCTTCCTTTCGGGGTTAATTAAATAAGTACCAGTTGAGCACTGGGGTCTATATAATCGACTTGAGTACTGCGTATGAGTATAAAAAACCCAGGCCAAGCCTTGTGAAGCCAGTGTAGCAGAGTAGGCTAATCAGACCACTATGGTCTCAAGCTCAAATTTACAGGCTGGACATCAGACCAACTGTGATTGGTGAAGAGAACATGCTGCGGCACTCCGGTTACGACCACGAGGGTTCCAGATGACTCAATCAACAGAACAGCCTGCTCATGAAATTAACGTGCAAGTGGCTGAGCACTCCACAGACACGTGTACCCTTAATGTAGATCTCGGGGAGATTCAGCATGACACAGAGTGTGACAAGGTTGGTCCTTTGAAATACAGGTGCGACAGAAACAGGAAGAAATAGTTTGAGAAAGTTGTGGTGAAAAAGTACAGCAGGGATCACCATCACCTTCTGCTGGAGCTTTGTGTTTTTGCTCAATAAACACTCACGATGCTCAGTCTGGGAATCGAAACCATGACCCTATGGCCATGAGTCTGCTGCCCTAACCACTGGCCCAATGTGAACAATGGATTTATTTGGACAATCCAGTCCAAATATATATCATCATCATTTAATGTCTGTTGTCCATGCTGGCATGGGTTGGATGGTGTCCAGAGATGGATAGCTGCACCAGACCCCAGTCTGATTTGTCATGGTTTCTATGGCTGGATGCCCTTCCTAATGCCAAGCACTTTACACAGTGTGCTGGATGCTTTTACGTGGCATCATCTCAATTCTACACACACACACATATATATATGTATGTATGTATGTATATATATATATATATATGTGTGTGTGTGTATATATATATATATATATATATACCCAGTATACCCTGTAAAGTTCTTGGCTTTAGGAAGGGCATCCAGTTGTAGAAACCAGGCCAACAGACTAGCCTTTCCAGTTCCTGTCAAGCCATCCAACCTATGCCAGAATGGAAAACGGACGTTAAATGTTGATGATATTTTCAATGACTGACCATGGTCTTTCGCAAAGTTTGACCAATAGTCCTCTTAATTTCTTCAAGAAGGCTGAAGGTGGTTGCAGTTATTTTAGCACCAGGTCAACCCTTATTAAAGATGACTTATCAAAACAAAATTTCTAGCCATGAGCAATCCATCTAAGACACTGCATCCTTCAATTGTCGTGTCTTAACGCTTTTGAGACGGTAGCAAATTGAACAATCACTTATCAGTTTGGGAAAAAATAAACTGAGTTACCTCCCTTAGTTTTGATTATTGTAGAAACTCGAAATATTTTCAACCCACCGTGGGATCAGACCCCTCCGCATTTGTCTGACACCTGATCCTTATCTTTTACAGTTGTAAGTTATCTTTGGTTTGGATTGTTCTAGAACCTCCTTTTTTTTTTTTTTTTTTTCAAATTTGTTTCTTTTTTCTGTCTTTTTGCTTTCATCTTTAGTCTTTTGTTGTTCCTTTAAGGAAACCAATAAAACGGGTAGAAACAACAGCCAAAACGTCCTCAAATTACACCTTATCTTTAAAAAAATGAAAGGATGGATACATGCAATAATGTAATTCTAAATATATCTCCGAAAAACCTGGTTGGTCATGGTTGGAATGCCCTTCGTCATAAGTTCGTTTTATCAGGATTTATTTAGTTCTTGCCAACCTCTCAACCAAACTACTATTCACAATGAAAGGGCCTCTTGACAGTCATTTGCCAACCCCATCATCATTATTCAGCGTCCGTGTTCTCTGCTGGTGTGTGCTGGATGGTTTGACATGGAGCCAGTGAGTCAAGGACTGCATCATACTTCTGTGTCTGCTTTGGCATGGTTTTGATGCCCTTCCTGATGCCGGTCACTTTACAGTGTGTTCTGTAAAAGGACAGATGAAACTGGTATAGGCTCAATGAGCATCTGGCATTAGCACAGGCCCTCACACATTCTGAGTTATTGTCTGGTGTGCTGAAAAGTCACTGGGGGGTGAGGCACCCCTTAGTTTTTGTTAAAGCACTTCTGTAGAACATACTTCAGACCCAGTCCACGTCTCCTCTGATAATTGGCAGTGACTGTTTCAGCAAATCCTCTCTGGTGCTTCACAATCGACAACAGGATGAGCTGCTGCAGATCACATTATCCCAAAGTGTGCATGCATGTGACCAGGGAACACATGTGAACCTATATTCCCACTGAAACATCGAACATGTACCCTACACCTCCTCAGGTACTGACTACTGCTATGGCACCCATGCTGTTTGAGTGAGTCTCCATTACAATCTTGACTGCAACTGACCATCGGATGTGGTCAGCATTAGTGAGGGACGTGGCGAACCTGTTGGTTGGAGCAAGCTTGACCCACCCCAGATGAATGTTACTGCTTACAGGTATAATTAAGTATGAGTGTCCTCGCTGCTTTTTTCGTGCCATCAGCACCATGGAGGACATCATGTTGCTCAGAATGTAGAACTTGCTATTGAATCTGGTTTTAGTACTACACCCCCTCCTGGTTTTAGGCTGCGTATCACATAGTACTATACCCCCCCCCATTTTTTTTTTATATATATATAATTTCTATTCAATTTTTCTATTCTGTGTGGAGGTGAGAAGCCATTTACGTGTGAACAAGATGGATGTCATCGGTCTTTTACGACGCCATACAGCTTAAAATCTCATAAGAACCGTCATGATAGATTGTCAAATCCACGAGACAGTCCAGAGAAATCGGTAAGTCTTTGGGATTTATATTAATTCTTTGTCTGCCCATATAATTTCTAGTCAGCTTTTTAATGCTCCCTACTTCAACCCATTAACTGCCACATGTGCCACATGTGCCACTTGCGGCTCATCGCAAACTTCACACAGCTGCCGTATGCATCACCAGGGGTGCGTTTTTATAATTTGAGAAAATATTTTATTCTGTATCTTTGACATGATTTCAAAGGATATTGAAATTACCTAAGAGTTAAATATTAGTTTCAAATTTCGGCACAAGGCCAGCAATTTTAGAGGAGTGGGCTAAATTGACTACATCAACCCCAGTCCTCAACTGGTACTTATTTTATCAACCACAAAAGGGCGAAAGGTGAAGTCATCCTCAGCAGAATTTGACCCCAGAATGTAAAGATAGATGAAATTCTGTTAAGCATTTTTCCCCAGTCAATTGACTGTGGCCATGGTGGAGCACTGCCTTTAGTCGAGCAAATTGACCCCAGGACTTATTCTTTGTAAGCCTAGTACTTATTCTATTGGTCTCTTTTGCCAAACTGTTAAGTTACGGGAGTGTAAACACACCAGTTGTCAAGCGATGTTGGGGGCACAAACAAAGACACACAAACATATACACACACATACATACACACACACACACACACATATACATATATACGACGGGCTTCTTTCAATTTCCGTCTATCAAATCCACTCACAAGGCTTTGGTCGGCCCGAGGTGCCTTGCAGTGGGAATGAACCCGGAACCATGTGATTGGTAAGCAAACTACTTACCACACAGCCACTCCTGTGCCGCTGTGGTAATAATTCTGCCAGCTCACTGCCTTGCGTGCTAAATGTTAAAGTTTAATTATGAAATATTGTAAAAATTACACTTCCTTGTAATTAACCAGTATACAGTGTGACCAAATATGTAGCGTCACCAGTAAGTTGCAGTAACAGGCTGTGGCAGTTAACATTGTTAAACATATTAACACTATCTGTCTTACCTGATTCATGATGTTGGGGATGTGATAAAGTTAACTAGAATTAATTATGTTATCATTAGTTTATCAGATAATGAGGTGAGCTGGCAGAACCTGTTGGTACACTGGACAAAATGCTTAGTGATATTTCGTATGTCGTTACGTTCTGAGTTCAAATTCTGTTGAGGTCAACCTGACATTTTATCCCTTCAGGGTTGATAAAATAAGTATCTGTTGAATCCTGAGGTCCATGTAATTAACTTACCCTCTCTCCTGAAATTGCTGGCCTTGTACCAAAATTTGCAGCCATTATTATTGATTGAGAGAGCAGTGCATGCCATCAAAGTGACACTGGGATAAAATATACCAAGCCCAGTATACCCATCATGACTACTCGTCTGATAGACGAACACCAGGCACATGCATCACAACCATATGTGCGTAACATGGTGATCTCATATCAATATAAACAGTGCATGACTTTGCAGGTGGGGCCCAGTTAGAATTTTGTTCAAGTAGCCCATCCTGTTCAAAAGGTTCCTGAATAAGGTTTGAGGACGAACAAAACATCCATGTTTCCAGAGGTGAATAATTCAAACCCCAAAGAATCCCTCTTAACACACATATATGATGCTCCCCCACTACTTCTGCTCGTGATAAGAGATGCACATATCGTCAGCCACTACGGGACATGCTCAACTGGTTAAGGTCAAACAAGTGGCAAGCAAATCTGTGGTATTGAGCAGAATATTTGCTGTAGCCCATCTTTTATACCAAGACAAAACAATGTACATGATAACACTTCCAATCAGTCAAGATGAGAAGCCATGAAAGCCACTGCCTGGTACTGCATATTATTATTATTATTATTATTATTATTATTATTATTATTGAAGGCAGCAAGCTGGCGGAATTATTAGCACACTGGACAAAATGCTTTGCTGTATTGTGCCCGTCGCTACGTTCTGAGTTCAAATTCTGTCAAGGTCGACTTTGCCTTTCATCCTTTTGGGGTCAGTAAATTAAGTACCAGTGAAACACTGGGGTCAATGTAATCAACCAGTCCCCTTTCCCCAATTTCAGGTCTTGTGCCTTTAGTAGAAAGGATTATTATTAGTTTGTCATTGTCACCAATGACCAGGGACATTACATGGGAGAAGATGGGGCATTTGATGTCCAGTTGCAAGCAGCCAGTGCAGTGCATGCTGGGAAGACTCTGGCATTGCCGGAACCGAAGGCAAGGGGTTGACTCTGGACTTGCAAACCTGTTCCATTCATAAGAGGTGGCACCTCTGTTGGTGCAGCCTTCACCAGGCAGGGTGGTCTTGTGCTTGCATTTCCCTGGTGTCCTCTCTCACCACATAATTATTTCTAGTTAATTTTTTAATACTCCCACCATTAAATATGCTGACTTTAACTTATGTCTTGTGTTTTTATGCAGATAGCACCCCTGAATTAAACTCTAAACCTAAAATGTTTTGATCATTTTCTCCACAGGGTCATTCACAATGTTGTCCGTCTTCTGAAATCTGTGATAACCATAACAGTGGTGGTTGTTGTTGTCCGCAGTCCAACCAAAGAGTGCTGGACGAATTTTGCACGGAAATAGAATCGGTTGCTGAACCTTCAACATATGTTTTACCACAAAGCACCATTGTTGTAAGTCGTCAGAGGACCAGTTTTTTTGTTTTACTTTTTATCTTCTTGGATTTGATTTTTTTTTTTTTTTCAAGTATCAGTTGGTTGAGAAGCAGAGGGTTAAAAAGAGAAAAGGGGACACGGTTAATATTGCCTGGAAATATATAATGAAATAAGTCTACCTCAAAAATTTGTTACCGATGTTATGTCATTGCCTTGATTATATCCTTCAATTAACATGTTTTAAACTATTATTTTCGACAGCATGTTTATACAGTTCTATATTTAAGAGATGAGGAATTATGTACATTATTTACATTACAATGTTTCGGCTGATATACCCTCCAGCCTTCATCAGGTGTCTTGGGGAAATTTCGAACCTGGATTCTCATTCCTAAGGTATTTTTCGATGTTGTTATTATTATTATTCAGTAGTTTTTATTTTATGGTGCAGTGGTTAAGAGTGCGGGCTGCTAACCCCAAGATTCCGAGTTTGATTCCAGGCAGTGACCTACTCTTTACTCTCTTTTACTCTTTTACTTGTTTCAGTCATTTGACTGTGGCCATGCTGGAGCACCGCCTTTAGTCGAGCAAATCGACCTGAATAATAATAATAATAATAATATCGAAAAATACCTTAGGAATAGGAACCCAGGTTCGAAATTTCCCCAAAACATCTGAAGAAGGCTGGAGGGTATATCAGCTGAAACATTGTGTTAACAACAAACAAGATGAGGACAAATATCGTCAAATGCAAATAATGAGCATGTTTATATATCTATATCTATCTATCTATATATATATATATATATATACCGGAGTAAACACATAAATGTGAAATAAGGTGGAAAAAAGAGTACTCAAATACCAGTGGTAGAGTAATATGAATTTTCTGCTGCTTTAAATAAAGTATATATATATATATATACATACAGAGAAAGAGAGAAAATATGAGGGGTTTAGTTCACTGATGATCTAAACAAATGTATGTATATATGATGTATTAATGATATGTCATTTTAATTACTAGCAGGCAGCATCGGGTTCCAGTGAAGATTCTCCAAGACTAACAGCGGAACAAATACTTAATTCACTATGTATACAACAGCCAGTGCTAGAAACAAACCAGAGCCCCACGCTACCAGAAAGTTCCATCACTAATTCAACGCAAAATTTTCCGGGTTCGTTTGAAAGTTACTCCATTTAAATTTTTACTTAAATCTGTGTGTTGTTGTTGTTGTTTAGGATTAGGGCAAGTGTGACTGAACAGATTGGTGATGTAGGGTCCTAATGTATTTAGGATTAAATAGGTGTGGCTGCACAGTAAGAAGTTTGCTTCCCAACCACATGGTTTTGGGTTCAGTCCTGCACCATAGCACCTTGGGCAAGTGTCTTCTATTATAGCCTTGGACCTTGAGTGGATTTGGTAGAGAAACTGAAACTAGCCTGTCGTGTGTGTGTGTGTGTGTGTCCTCCACCACCACTTGACAACCAGTGTTGGTATGTTTACAGCTCCTGCAACTTAGAGGATCAGTAAAAGAGACCGATAGAATAAGGACTAGGCTTAAAAACGAAAGTGAGTACTGGGGTCAGTTCATTTGACTAAAAATTCTCCAAGGCCAGTGCTCCAGCATGGCCACAGTCAAATGACTGAGACAAGTAAAAGATAAAAGATATACAATAATTAAGCAGATGACAAGGGAACAAGAAATTGTATCTTGAACTTCATCTCCTTTGTCACTTATTTAATTTCCTATTACACTCTGTACTTAATCTTTTACTTGTTTCAGTCATTTGACTGTGGCCATGCTGGAGCACCGCCTTTAGTTGAGCAAATCGACCCCAGGACTTATTCTTTGCAAACCTAGTACTTATTCTATTCTCTATTTTGCTGAACCGCTAGCTTATGGGAACATAATCACACCAACATCGGTTGTCAAGTGATGTTGGGGGGGACAAACACACACACACATATATATACATATATACGACGGGCTTCTTTCAGTTTCTGTTTTCCAAATCCATTCACAAGGCTTTGGTCAGCCCGAGACTATAGTAGAAGACACTTGCCCAAGGTTTCACGCAGTGTGAATGAACCAGGAACCATGTGGTTGGTAAGCAAGCTACTTACCTCACAGCCACTCCTGCGCCTAATTCTTGCCTAATTCTTTATTCTGAAGCATTTGTTTATTGAGTTCTAACACCAAGTTATTATTATCTGGCTCAGTGGAGCATCTTGCTGACAATCATGTGATAGTGAGTTAGGTTCTCGGACCGGGCTGCGCATTGTATCCTTGAGCAAGATACTTTATTTCACATTGCCCCAGTCCACTCAGCTGTAGCCATAAGTTGCATTGTCACCGGTGCCAAGCTATATCAGCCATTGCCTTTCCCTTGGATAACATCAAAAGCGTAGAGAGGGGAGGCTGGGTGACTGCTGGTCTTCCATAAACAATCTTGCCCAGTGGTAATCATCATCATTTAACATCCGTTTTCCATGCTGGCATGGGTTGGACGGTTTGATAGAAGCTGAAGGGCTGTTCAGGCTCTGTCTGTCGTAGCAGCGTTTCTACAGTTGGATGCCCTTCCTAATGCCAACCACTTTACAGAGTGTACTGGGTGCGTTTACGCAACACTGGGACGAATGCTTTTTATGTGGAACCAGCCCCTACGAGGCAAGATTAGAGGGTTGCTGGGAACAAGCTTTTATGCAAGGGCAAACATGCTTTTACTTAGCTTGGCAAGTCTTTCCAAGCATGGCAAACTGCCAGAAGTCTCGGTCCCTTATCATCCCCTCTGAGAGTCCCACTCTATACTAAACAGCTAAAGTGATCTAAATGAAAACCTATCAAAATTCATTTTCATTTGTTCCAAACTCCAGATTAATAATGATAATTATTTTACTATAAATTCTTCATTTATTTAAAAATTCAGTTAAAACAAAAGCAAATTTTTATCAATATTTCAACAGAAATATTGCAACTCTCTTTTACTTGTTTCAGTCATTTGACTGCGGCCATGCTGGAGCACCGCATTTAGTCGAGCAAATCGAGCCCAGTACTTATTCTATCGGTCTCTTTTGCCGAACCGCTAAGTGACGGGGACGTAAACACACCAGCATCGGTTGTCAAGCAATGCTAGGGGGACAAACACAGACACACAAACATATACACACACGTACATATATATATATACATATATACGACAGGCTTCTTTCAGTTTCCGTCTATGTGGTTGGTAAGCAAGCTACTTACCACACAGCCACTCCTGCGACTATAGGGGGTTAAATTGTATTCTTAAAAATCTTCAGCACACTCTTTGAGAACCATTAATCTATCATTTCCCTTCATGGCTTATTTTTTATTTTTTTTGTATGTATGTAGTGTTTGTTTATGTTTTTTAATTTTTTTTTTTCTCTTTTTTTCTCTTTGATCAGGTCTAAGTGTTGAACTTGTCCAGCTGTCTCCTGACACCGCAGAAGACAACGGTCAGCAATCCCTCACGGTCCAGCCTTACATCATCACCAGTTCTACAGTGCCTTTAATTAACAGCACTTCTCCTCATCTCCTTCAACAACAACAACAACAGCAGCCTTCTCTCCCTGTCCCTCCTCCCACCACTCCTCCTCCTCCTCCCACCGACACCTCTGCTATTACTACTACACCAACCGTGCTCGCTGCCCCCAGCGCCGTGCTGCTCTCCAGTCAAGAACATCATCAGCATCATCAACCACAGCAACAGCAGCAGCCACAGAATATAGCTATCCCATCAGCTTCCGCACCCTTGTCGATCTCCATAGCAACTGGGGCTCCGTTCCTCCCTCAGCCATCGTTGAACGCTGCTCCTTCACCCCCAGTTGTCTCTGCAAACACTCTCTCAGATCTTTCACCCATGGCACCCCCTGTGCCACCATCTGCCTCCTCCACCGCCATCTCCGCTGCTGTTCCATCTTTGCCTTCACTGCCAGCCACCAACAACACAGATCCTACTCCTCCTACTTTGTCCACCGTCACGCTGCCAGTTGTCCCCGCCCCTGCTGCAGCTGGCCATCAAGGTTTCCCCAACAGTGGTACTGCTACCCCAGCAGCAGCAGTGGTGGCAGACGGTGCCACCCCAGTCAGCAACAACATTGGTGTGGTCACTGCCCTCTTGCCTTCAGGCGGTGTGTTACCAACAGCAGGAGCGATCCCGGCAGCCCTCATCCCGGGGCTCTCTCTGTCCCTGTCCAACTGCACTGTCAGCTTCATGAGAGAACTGAAGTCCAAACTGAACTCTGCCACTGTGGTGCCTGTCGTCATACCAACGCCTGCCGATCTCTCTCACAGCAACAACACAACTCTTTCGACGGCAAGCGTCAGCAGCTGCACCGACAGCAGCAATATCTCTGCAGATGCTGCTGCTGTTGTCGGTGGTGGTAGCGCAGATACTTTTATCATCTGTAATGATACCAATGTATTGTCTTCTAATAGTAATTGCCAAGACAACTGTTCGAATTTAGACAGCGGCAGCAACATCAACATCTGTCCTGGGACCGTCTGTCATAACATTGACACCAACACCAGTCACTGTAACACCGAAGTTTGTCACAACAGCAGTGACACAAACACCAACGCCTGTCACAACGTCGTTAACACAAACACCAACAGGTGTCAACACAACAGTAACACTAATACTAACACCAGTAACTGTCCCACTTCTAGCAGCATCAACCTCAGTCGACCAGAATTGGTTCCCACTACCTCGATAGTCAATGACACAGCCACGCCTCTAGTCAAGGCCACTGACGGAATGTTTGACGGCAGCTTGAATCCACGTACCGTGTGCTGTATCCAGCCTTTCCACAGCGTCGGTACCACATGTTCCGACCCCCATAAAGGTGCTTTCATTCACTGGATCCCTTCTTCCTCTCCAACAAGACCTGTTGACGAGTCTTCAGCTATGCTGGCTGCTCCACATGTCACCTCAGTATAGCAATTGGAAACCACTTGTTGATGTCTACAAGCAATTAAAAGAAAGAAAGAAAAAAACAAATTAATAATAGATTAACAATTAATGCAGTATATGAATTGACAGTTAAAGAATCTATCGTAAGTTATCGTCGTCATCAACACTATCATCATCGTCATCATAATTATTAGTATTATCATTATTATTAAGATGGTGGCAAGCTGGCTGAATTGTTAACATATCGCAGTTGACTTTGCTTTTTATTCGTTCGGGGTCGATAAAATAATTACCAGTTGAACACTGGGATTGAAGTAATCAGCTTATCCCTACTCTGAAATTGCTGGCCTTGTGCCAAAATTATTATTAAGGCTTTGAACTGGCAGAATTTTGTTAGTGGCAAAAAAAATGGTTTGTGGTATTTCTTCTGGCGAACTGGCAGAATCGTTAGCACGCCGGGCGAAATGCGTAGCCGTATTTCATCTGCCTCTATGTTCTGAGTTCAAATTCTACCAAGGTCGACTTTGCCTTTCATACATTCGGGCTGACCAAAGCCTTGTGAGTGGATTTGGTAGACGGAAACTGAAGGAAGCTCATACATATATGTGTGTGTGTCTGTGTTTGTTCTCCTCCAGAATTTGAACACTGAATGTAAAGCTAGAAGAAATGCTGCCAAGCGTTTTATCCAGCCTGCTAACGGTTCTGCCAGCTCACTGCCTTAAAAATAAATAATAGGAATAGGAGAGAATGGTAATGACTGCTTCCAGCCTTCAGAATTGCCAGCCTTGCATCAAGGTAAGCGACAACCATTACTGATACAGTAATAACAATAATAATAATGATGATGGCCTGTCCCTCTGGAGACTATGTGTGGGTGTTCAGTTTTTGCTGAACGGCCTGTGCAAATGGTTTGTTTATAATGATCAAATGTATGTGCTGCACATTAGCTCACTCTCTCCATCGAATCGTCTGTACAGGTGCAGTGTACCATGTGTCAGGTGTTAGTGATTGCAGAGCAATGCAAGATGAAGTGTTTTGCTCAAGAACGGAACACCCCACACAGTCTAGAAATTGAAACCCTGATCTCACAATCGTGAGTACAACACCCTAACCTCTAGGCCATGCCCCCTAGTTGTCTGACTTTGATTCAGAGGCAATCAATCTTGAAGGCTGGAAGCAGTTGTTACTATTATCCCCAGTATTTAACTGGTACGTTATTTTTTCAGCCCTGTGAGGATTAATGGCAAAGTGGGTCTCTACAGGTTTTAAACTCAAAATATAAAAAGCTCAAGTATTGCAGGAATTCTAATAATAATAATAATAATCCTCTTTAGGCATGAGACATGGACTTTTGCGGTCAAGTCTAACTAATGACATCGACCTCAGTGCTCAACTGGTACTTATTTTAATTGACCCTGCAAGTATGAAAGGCCAAGGTTGATCTCAAGGTGTGAGGTCTGCAATTTTGAGGGGACAGTGTTTGTGAATACCATTGACCCTAGTGCTTGACTGGGACCTTATTTTATTGATTCCAAATGGATGAGAAGCAAAGCTGACCTCAACTGCATTTGAACTCAGAACACAGAGCTAGAATATAATAATAATAATAATTTCTTAAACCCTTTAGCTTTTAGATTATTTTGTCAACTGTAATGTTTATTTATTCGCGTTGTTTTGATTTAATCCTGCGTTGTCTTAGAGCTTTGAAATTTCAATGATGTGATTGTTTCTCTTTAGAATAACATTGTTGGGTAGGTGTGAGAGGCAAGATCTGGTTGGTTTGAACACAAAACAGGGAGAGTATTTGGGGCTAATATGGCTGGTTTAACCCTTTAGTACTCAGATTATCCTGTCAAATGTAATCTTTATTCTCATTGTTTTGGATTAATCATACATTATCTCATAGCTTCAAGATTTTGATGATCTGATTGTATAGTTTTAGAATGACATTGTAGGGTAGGTGTGAGAGGCCAAATTTGATCAGGTTCAACATAAAACTAGAATATTTGAGCCCAATATGGCCAGTTTAAATGCTAAAGAGTTAAAGCAACAGAGCTGTTGGAATCGGTAAACTACCTGCCTAGGTTAATTTCTAATTATTTGGTTTGTAGAATTGTTAGCATGCCAAGCAAATTGTTTAGCAGCATTTTGTTCATCTTCACGTTCTGAGTTCAAATTCCACCGAGGTCAACTTTTCCTTTCATCCTTTCGGGGGCGATAAAATAAGTAGTGGTTTTTTTTTTGGGTTTTTTTTATGTAATCGACTTAACCCCTCCCACCGAAATTTCAGGTCATGTACCAAAATTTGAAACCATTATTATTAAGGTGGTGAGCTGGCAGAATCGTTAGCATGCTTAGCAGTATTTTGTCTGTTGCTACGTTCTGAGTTCAAATTCTGCCATGGTCGACTTCACCTTTCGTCCTTTCAGGGTTGATAAATTAAATACCAGTTGCATATTGGTGGGTGGATGGGTGGGGGATTGGTCTAATTAACTGGCCCCCACCTCCCCTGAAATTTCAGGCCTTGTGCCCCATCGTAGAAAGAATTATTGGGGTGCTAAGCTAACAGACTAGTGGTACATTCAACAAAATGCTTTGTTGTATTTCTTCCAATTCTTTACATACTGAGTTCAAACTCTGCTATGGTCAACTTTGCCTTTCATCTTTTTGGGCGTTGATGAAATAAGTACCAGTTACGTACTGGGGTTTATTTAATTGACTGACTCCTCTAGCTAAAACTACTGGCCTTGTGCCATAATTTAAAACTTTTGTTGTTTGTTGGTACTAAAATCGTTAGAGCGTCAGACAAAATGCCTTGTGGTGTTTAGTTATAGCTCTTTGCATTCCTAGTTCAAATCCCACCAAAGTCAGCCTTGCCTTTCATCCCTCCAAGGGCAATTTAATTGACTACCCCTTGCCCATCCTCCTACTCTCACAAATTGTGGCCTTATGCCTCTGTTGATCTTATATCAGCTATTACTTAGTAGAGCTGTAGAGCAAGACACTCCAACCATGACCATCCTGTCTTTTCGTCCCACTAATAGTATATCCAAGAGTATATCATCCAATATGTTCCCTTTTTTTTTTTTAAGGTAAGAGGATGTGATTTGAAATTTAGCAATTTCTTGCAGCTCAGGTGACCACCCAGAGATTCTCTCATTGGTCAGCTCGTTAATCATTGGTGCTATTGTGGCAAGTAAAATGTAAACTCCAATGTCTTGCATGGACAGGTGATGCATGCATAAACATCACCACATCACATTTCCTGTCTATGGCTTTGTACTGGCCATTGTTGATAAGTGCAAAGGCTAGGTGAATATTGAACCTAACACTCCGGACCTCCAGGCTAGGTGAACTTCATGCCTTCTCCACTAACATCTATTCTTTAGATTGTCCCCATTCTGGGGCAAGTTCCTCCATGCCACTTGCCTATTTTAAGCTTTGTGCCTTTTTTTTTTCTTTAATAAATTCTTATTTTTTACAACTGTGGCCCTCATCTGGTTGTCTACAGGCCCTTAATAAACTCTAAACGGATTTGTAACTGTACAATCTGTTTAATAATAATAATAATTTCATTTATTTGCCACCAGGGCAAAGGATGAGGGGGCAATACAAAACAGTGTGGAGGTTTATAGATAATGAAATGATAAAATAAATGAATATAATAAAAAAAAAAGTGTAGACGATATACGATAAAAAGGGAAATATATCTAGTGTACAAAGGCTAACCAAAAACAAGTGGGGTGGATGGTAGAGATGTGGTCCTCCTGATACAGGATGACCTCTGGGGATAATCAAGGAGCCCCCACCTTCTAAGACCTCCCTGAACACCAAGGACAAGGGAATGATCATAACTTGCTTGGAACAGCTTCAGACAACTGTACAGTACAAGAATTTTTTTTTTTGTGGGAACAGTATGAATGCTGCAAGTTTCAGATTAATCCTTAACCCTAGGGTCTTATATTTATGCAATAAAGCTCTGAATATTTCCAGCCAAAGTCAAGACATTAATAGCAGCTGACTGTGGTAGGATTGTTTGCTATCCCAGTTCATTACCTGCCTACCCCCGATAAAACAGGATACCCTGGAGTCATTGCTTGCTCAACCAACATGCTCCAGTATGACCAGTCAGTTCTGTTGGTCTCACTCTAGTGCCACCTAGGTTTTCCACTCACTAATATGGCCCAATCTAACAAGTTGAATTTACTAGTCTCATTGTGCTTCCCCCCTAAACCACCTCTTGCCCAACATGCCCCCAGTTTGGTCAGCTTACTCTATTAGTCTCATTCTGCTCTGCGCAAGGTTCCCTCTCACCATCTTGCCCCAATCTAACCAGCTGAAACCAGTTGGCAGCAGTGTTACCACATTGAACAAATTGCTTCACAGCATTTCTTTTGACTTAACCTTCTGAGTTCAAATGCCACTGAGATGAACTTTGCCCTTCATCCCTTTAGGGTCAATGTAATTGACTAGCCCCCAGCCCCCAGCCCCCACTCCCCAAATTTCAGGCCTTGTGCTTATATTAGAAAGAATGATTATTATTTTTATTATTAAGGTGCTGAGCTGGCAAAATCGTTAGCACACTGGGCGAAATGCTTAGCAGTATTTCGTCTACCACTATGTTACGAGTTCAAATTCTGCTGAGGTCAACTTTACCTTTCATCCTTACAGGGTCGATTAAATAAGTACCAGTTACATACAGGGGTCGATGTAATCAACTTAATCTTTTCCCCCAAATTCAGGGTCTTGCGCTTCCAGTAGAAAAGATTATTATTAGTTCTAATGCTGCCGAGGTAGACTTAGCATTTCATCTTTTTGGATCGATAAAACAAGTACCAGTTGAGTATTGGGGTCGAAGTAATTAATTATCCTCCCCATCTCAATTTCAGGCCTTGCACCTTTAGAAGAGAGGATTATTATTAAGTCAGCAAGCTGGCAGAATTGTTAGCACACCGGGAGAAATGCTTAGTGGCATCTCATCCATTTTTACATTCTGAGTTCAAGTTCTGCTGGGGTCAACTTTGCCTTTCATATTTTTGGGGTCAATAAATTAAGTACCAGTGAAACACTGGGGGGTCAATATAATCGACTAGTCCTCTCCCACCAAATTTCAGGCCTTGTGCCTTTAGTAGGAAGGGTTATTATTAATATCGTCAAGGCAACGAGCTGGCAGAATCGTTAGCACACTGGGCAAAATGCCTAGCAGCATTTTGTCCAATCTTCATGTTCTGAGTTCAAATTCCACCAAGATCGACTTTGCCTTTCATCCTTTCAGGGTCAATAAGTACCAGTTGCATACTGAGGTCAATGTAATCGACTAGCCCCCCCACCCCCACCCCTCTCCGCAAAAATTTCAGGCGTTGTGCCTTTAGTAGAAAAGATTATTATTAAGGTGGTCAGCTGACAGAATTGTTACCGTGACAGTCAAAATGCTTAGCATTTCGTCCATCTTTATGTTCTGAGTTCAAATCCCACCAAGGTCGACTTTGCTTTTTATCCTTTGCTTTTTGTATTTCACTGACCCAGTGAAATAAGTACCAGTTGAGTACTGGGGTTCACGTAATCAACTTACCTCTTCCTCTAAAATTACTGGCTTTCAAGGTGGTGCCCCAGCATGGCTGCTGTCCAGTAACTGAAACAAGTAAAAGATGCACACACATATATACATATGTGGCACCTTGGGCAAGTATTTTCTACTATAGCCTCGGGTCGACCAAAGCCTTGTGAGTGGATTTGGTAAACGGAAACTGAAAGAAGCCCGTCATATATATATGTATATATATGTATGTGTCTGTGTTTGTCCCCCTAGCATTGCTTGACAACCGATGCTGGTGTGTTTATGTCCCCGTCACTTAGCGGTTCAGCAAAAGAGACTGATAGAATAAGAACTGGGCTTACAAAGAATAAGTCCCGGGGTCGAGTTGCTCGATTAAAGGCGGTGCACCAGCATGGCCGCAGTCAAAATGACTGAAACAAGTAAAAAAAAAAAAATATATACACACATTTTCATGGGATTTTACCAGTGGTACTAATTAATTGTAAGGTTGGGAGTTCAATTCCAGGCAACGCGTTGTGTCCTTGAGCAAGACACTTTACTTCACCTTGCTCCAGTCCACTCTGCTGGCAAAAATGAGTAGTACCTGTATTTCAAGGGGTCAGCCTTGTCACATTCTGTGTCATGCTGAATCTCCCAGAGATGTTAAGGGTACGTGCGTCTGTGGAGTACTCAGCCACTTGCACGTTATTTTCATGAGCAGGCTTTTCCATTGATCGGATCAGCTGGAACCCTTGTTGTCGTAACCGACGATGCACTAGTAGCAGTGGTTCAATCCCTGTCATATTCTGAGGGCCAAGTCACTTGGCTCAGCTAGACTTATCGCTACAAAGGGATGGGTGGGGAATAAAAAGAAAAATAACATAGTGCAGGAGTGGCTGTGTGGTAAGTAGCTTGCTTACCAACCACATGGTTCTGGGTTCAGTCCCACTGCGTGGCACCTTGGGCAAGTGCCTTCTACTATAGCCTCGGGCCGACCAAAGCCTTGTGAGTGGATTTGGTAGACGGAAACTGAAAGAAGCCCATCGTATATATGTATATATATATATATATATATGTGTGTGCCTGTGTTTGTCCCCCTAGCATTGCTTGACAACCGACGCTGGTGTGTTTATGTCCCTGTCACTTAGCGGTTCGGCAAAAAGAGACCGATAGAATAAGTACTGGGCTTACAAAGAATAAGTCCCAGCGTCGAATTGCTCGATTAAAGGCAGTGCTCCAGCATGGCCGCAGTCAAATGACTGAAACAAGTAAAGAGAGTAAAGAGTATATGATGATAACAGCTGATGATGATGATGATGACCAAAAAAAAAACTATATTTACCTAGTTTCACACTAGTAAATTATTTATTATTATTATTATTATTGCGGTGGTTAACTGGCAGAATTGTTTGTGTCGGTGGGGGGACAATACTCTGTGGTATTTGTTCCATCTCATCACTTTCTGATTTCAATTCTTGCTAAGGCCAACTTTTGCCTTTCATCCTTCTGGGGTCGATTAAATTAAAGCATCATTCAGATGCTGAGGGAGTTGATACTATCAACTAACACTCTCTTTCTGTCCCCTCTCAAAAATTGCTGGCCTTGTGCCTAAATCAGAAGTTTTTATTATTATTATTATTATGACCAAATGTAATAATAATAGTATTAATTTTTTTGTTGTTTTATAAAAAAAAAATGGACAGCTTTTATTAAAGCAATAATTTATAACAAAGTTTTAGAGAACTGACGAAGAAAAACGAAACTTTTTTTCTAAATTATAAAAAAAAAATCATTTTTTTCCTCCCCGTCCCCAAATTAATTTATTCATTTTTTAGCCTGTGCCCCCTCCACCACCCCCATGCCTCTTCCTCCCCCTCCACAACAAAAAATTATTTTAGTGACCAACCCTACCAACTGCCCCATCCCCCACCCCTAACCCTTATAGTTTTAAAATTTACCCAAATTAAACAACTTCAGGGCAAAATCCCTTTTGCTGTTGTCTTTCGGTTTTTTTTTTCTTTTGTATGTTCTTTGCAGGCTTTTTTTTTTTTTGCTATTGTTTAGCGCTTGGTCAGCCTTGATCGAGCTGAGCAGAGCTATGATCAAAGGAAATCCAATATGCCCATTATATGTGTATGTATGTGTGTGTGTGTGTGGTGTGTGTGTATGTATGTGCAGGAGTGGCTGTGTGGTAAGTAGCTTGCTTACCAACCACATGCTTCTGGGTTCAGTCCCACTGTGTGGCACCTTGGACAAGTGTCTTCTATAGCCTTGAACCAACCAAAGCCTTGTGAGTGGATTTGGTAAATGGAAACTGAAAGAAGCCCATCATATTATATATATATATATATATATATATATATATATATATATATATATATATATTTATATATATATATATATATATATATAATGTGTGTATTTGTACCCACCAACATTGCTTGACAACCAATGCTGGTGTGTTTACATCCCCGTAACTTAGAAGTTTGGCTAAAGAAACGGATAGAATAAGTCCTGAGGTCGATTTGCTCGAATAAAGGCAGTGCTCCAGCATGGCCACAGTCATATGACAAACAAAAGAAAAAATGAATATATGTATATATATACACACGTGTGTGTGATATATATCAAAAGGATATGTTATAACATTAATCCCCATATATAAAAACAGCCATACCAACAATCCAACATACCTCCATCATCAGCTGCCCCATGGATGTCATTATGGTTTTGACACCTGGGCAGTACCACTGAATCTGGTGGTGTCAGCAGCACTAAAAGAAGTGCTGTTTGGGAATAAACATACCGAAAAAAAAAACACACAACTTTCAAACACATTTACCCTGTGTACCACAGTATTCAATCAAATATAGGCTGGATTAAACACTAACTTTAAAATTAAACTACAACAAGGAAACTCATAAATCTATGTACATCTCTATCGGTATTAATAGTAAACCTACAATAATTAAATTATATCCTAAATAGTGACCAATCTTTAAGTCCATACCAATAATAATCCTACCAGTCTTCCATAGTTTCTACTATAATAATAGAAAGTGAAAGTTTTATTTCATTTCTCTCCAAAACAAAAACAGAATTGAATTTAATGAATAATTATTATAATTAGGAGTGAAATACATAATTTCATAAGTCAAAAGTTAATAATAAAAACACTCCATACTTTTAATATATATTACCCTTACAAGCTATAATGTAAACTTACCAGTAATTAATAAAAACAATTTTATAAATAGGAACTAATAAAGAGATATTTGTAATTAACTATTTTTATAAAACTTTGCTATGATTAAAGCTAAATTAAAACTGTTTAAAAGATAATGAATCAGCACAGACTTTTAACAATTACATGTTTTTTTCAAACCACATGGTTCATCATTTCCAGAACTTAAAAGATTAATTATAGATGACATAGTACGTAATTACTGCTTCCTCAATTGTCTTGAAGAACATTGGTGACGTAGTAAGCAAATAATTTCAATCATAAACATTCCAAATCTTTACAAATATTTGTTAAGTTGAGACAAGATACTACCCCATGTTTATTTAAAATTTGAAGTCTCCCACCTAAACAGCAGTTACAAGTTTTAACCACTCTATTATATCTCTACCCTTGTTTTATTAAATGTCTTAAGTTTATTTATTCTACACGCACAGTAGTAGCAGGGATGAGAAATAACAAACTTCAGGTTAGTTCAGACATGTTTCTGATATATTTTAATTTCTAATGTCATTTTCTCTCCAGTTTATCATAGAGAAAATTTATTGCTAATGGTATAAAGCATAAAAACATCTTATCTGGTCAGTGTTTCCTTCTAGCAGACTCCAAGATGCATTTCTAGTTCTTTATCCTTCCTCAGTAGGAGATACTAAAGAGACACAACCCTGGGCAGATCATAAAGCCACAGCTCTTCTAGCAGGGCTACAACTGTATTTGTTCTAACCGACAGTCTGTGAGCGTGGCTTTATAATCTCAGTTATCTCCCTTCGGTATCTCCTGATGAAGGTTAGGAAGCTAGAAACACATCTAGGAGTCTACTACAGATTGACAATGAGCAGATGTTTTTAGACCTTTTTACCATAAATGAAAATTTTTCTAAACAGTAAATTGCAGGTAAAGTATATCACAAATATATATGAACTAACCTAAAGTTTGTTTCTATATTACCCCTGGTAGGGTACAAAATTAGTGTATTTCCTCTGGTGCAGACACTCCTGGTACATCACTGATAAAATTAGTGTATTTGTGAATCTTACAAAAAGTAACTTATTACAACAAAGAATGAATTTACCATATCTTAATTATTGTAACTAATAATCAAGATGTGCTAAATTAATTCATTGTCTTCTTACCTGTATTATATAAATTTATATAGAAAAAGGAACACAGAAAACATTACTGGTATTTTATGCATGTGTTTCAGTAAGCTGAAAGGCTCTATTACGCAATGAACTCACTTCTTCAGTATTATTGAACAGAGGAGTGAAGTGTAGAATATTTCTACTGCACCGAAACTTTTCAATAACATGTGAGGCTTCTCTGGTGCCTCATTTAAAGTATATAATTGTCAGGGCCAGATTGAGAAGGATTTTAGGGGCTGCAACCCAGGAGCCTGCAAAGATTAAGTGAAACTTTTTTTTATTAAATTTAACCAAGGGCCTTACAAAATCTTAATCTGCTACAATGGTGATGAGTGAGTGGTGACCATGTAGGGGCATGACTGTTGCCCTAATCCAACATATGATCATAGATATTCCAGACATGACTGTTCTGTCTTAGTTTAAGAAACAGTTGTCTAAGACTACATTATGCAATGTGTTTGGGTGGTTTGAGGCTGTGGTAGTGATGTGATTTGAAGGAGATTTAACTGCTATTTCTAGTAGATTGAATTATTTTCTTTGTATTTCTGATTCAGAGGCATTATGATCAAAGATGTTCCAACCATGACCACCAAACTGGCCACCTTTTATCCATGACAACATATTTAACAATTTGAAACAAAGTACATTTAGTTTCATATCATTACAACACCCCCCCCCCTTTTCTTTAAGCAATTCACAGACTAATAGAACCAAATGAAAATAGGGTTTATTCTCTCTCAAAGAAGCAAAAAGACAAAAAAATTTGTTGGAAGGGCAATATGCAACATGCACTTCAAATAACATGAATAGTTTTATGGCACAAAGTTTTTTTAGTGCTCTGGTGTTTTTACCATTCTGCCTGATCTTGTGAGTCTTTCGGGGTTGGCGTTGAGCACTTCTCATGTGTCTGGCCATTATTTTGTGTTTCTGCATTGATATCAGGAGGAGTATTGGTGATTTCATTCGTTGAGTCAAGTTGAGTAGCATGTTCCATGGGGTTTGTTGGGTCTGGAACCCATTTCCTGGAGTTTGTAAGGTCTGTTGGATGGTTGTCTGTCTCTATATTGTTGGGTGACCTGGCAGGCATTTCTGTCTGAGTGGTTCCCCTATGCCAGTATCTCTGTTTCTCCACAAGTCTCTATGTATTGCTTTCACAATGTAACACCTCCGTTCTTTACATTGTCTTTGCTATTTCTCCAGGTATCCAACATTTGTTGTTTTTGCCAAGGACTCGTACAGCTTGTCCTTTGTGCAACGAAGGTAATTCCCTCTTTGCATGCTGGTCACATACAGTTTTCATTTGTATTTTCTTTCCTTCAAGAAGTTTTTTCTGTCTTTGGGTTTCATGAGAGTAGCTCCAGCATGGATGGCACAAAAGTGATTGGTCTGCCCAGTTGGATCTCAGAGGTTGACAGCATCTTTGGGTTTAATGGTGTGGCTCTTGGATTCAGTAATGCATTGTGTATGTCTTTGCTTTGTTCACATTTCTGGAATGTCTTTTTGACGGTCTGTACATGTTTCTCTATGAATCCGTTTGATTAGGGGAGGCACCTTGGTGATGATGTAGTGTGTTGAATTTCCCATTCCTGTTTGAATTGTTGAAATGGTTTTCCGGTATATTGAGGACCGTTGTTGCTGAAAATTTCATCAGGTCTGCTGCAGAGAGAGACTGTCTTTCTGAATTCCTCTGTGACTGCTTTGCTTGGGGTTTGGCTGAGGTGAGTCACAATCGGAAATTTGGAGAAGTAGTCACAAATGAGCAGGTAAGTTTTGCTGTTGATTTCAAATAGATCTTGTTTCTTGTTTTTTTTCCATGGTGCACTGGGAATGTCATGAGGTATCAGTGGTTTGTTTTTGTTAGCAGTTGTGAATTCTTGGCATATTTGACAGGATCTGCCCATTTCTTCAATATCTTTGTTGATGTTTGTCAAATAGATGCCTTCACGAGCATGAGGTTTGGTCTCTCCTATCCCCTGATGAGAGGCACGGATCTGTACTAGAATGTCATGTTGTAGAGGAGGAGGTATCAACACTTGTGTCCGTTTGAAGATGATTCCATCTTTGAAAGCCAATTCATCTTGTAAAGGCCAGTATGACCTCATATCACCTGGGACTTGTTTCATGTTATCTGGCAACCCATAGCTGATGGTTTCTATCAGTGCAGCCAAAGCAGAATCTCTGCTGGTAAACTCATGCTTTTGGTAATGTTTTTTGATGGAAAAATTGACAAGGCGCAGGGGTGGCTGTGTGGTAAGTAGCTTGCTTACCAACCAGATGGTTCCGGGTTCGTTCCCACTGCGGGGCACCTTGGGCAAGTGTCTTCTATCTTTTACCTTGCTAGCCTTTGTTCCTGTTCTTGTTATTCTGCTCAAACACAGGTTCAAGCTGTGATCAACTTGTTTTATTTTCAATTAGAGTGAATCTTCTTAATCCTTTTTGCCCCTTGTGGAGCATAGGGCCTCAACAGTTGTTTTCCACTTTTTGCAGCCATTGGTGTGTTTCTTGGCTGCTTCCCATGTCAGGCCAGTGGTCCTGAGCTTGTCCAAAATGCTCCGCTTCCATGTCTGCTTCGAGCGTTCTCGCTTCCTTTTCCCCTGCGGGTTCCAGTCAAGTGCTTGTCGTGTCACATTTGAGGGTTCTTTCCGCAGTGTGTCCCCGATCCATCTCCATTTCCTTCGTCTAATCTGAACATGTATGGGCTCTTGGTTGGCCCTTTTCCACAGGTCGGTGTTTGACACTCTGTCGAACCACTTCAGATGGAGGATCTGCCGGAGACATTTGTTGATGAAGGCCTGGACCTTCTTGTAGTTGCTGCAGGTGGCTCTCCATGCTTCAGAGCCATACAAAAGCACAAATTTTACGTTTGAACTAAATAAGCAGAGTTTAGTTCGAGTTGAGATGGCAAGGAACTTCCATACTGCCTGAAGAGTAGTGTATCTAGGACTACATTAAAGGATGTCTTTTTATTATTATTATTATTATTAATGCCTAACACAACAGTAAGATGGCAAGCTGGCAGAGCTGTTAGCGTACAGGGAAAAATGCTTAGTGGCATTTCATCCATCTTTATGCTCTGGGTTCAAAATCTACCAAGGTCGACTTTGCCTGCCATTCTTTCAGGGTTGATAAAATAAGTACCAGTTAAGTATTAGGGTCGATGTAATTGACTTAGCCCACTCCTAAAATTGCTGGCTTTCTGCCAAAATTTGAAACCATTATATATTGAAAAATAGAATGTGCTTTGATGAAGAACCTGGCTGCACTTTCTAATAAACCTAGCAACCACATAGGGGAAGTCTCTTGTAGGCTTGGCCTTTTTTTGTTTTTCCTTTTCTTAAAACCACCACCAAAGCTCAACTTTGACTTTTGATGACCTTATGGAACATCAACAAGACTTATTTGGCATATTTCAGAGTTGGTTTTGGATTGTGTTCATTCAGAATTCAATCTCTCTCCCAGGAAGAATTAACCATTTTCATACAACTCATCCAAGACCATTCCCGGTTAGAATCTTCTTGTAATCTGGATCAAAACTACCTTTTAAATTTCATGTTAATTTATGTTCCAAACACCAGGTTAGTGACAAAGTGCTATTTCACTAAATTCTTCATAAATTTCCTAAATTAACTGAAACGAGCACTGTATTTCAACAAAAATATGGTAACAAAAGCGTTGATGCTTTTGATTCCAATCTCTCTAAAACCATCTTTAGTTCTTTGATAGAAACTTCCTGCTTTAAAGTGATCTAAAATCTTCCTATCGAAATTCCATACTAATGTATATATTCCTATTGACAATTTAATAATAACAGTTATTTTACCAAATTTTTTAGATTCATAATGAACTGAAACAAAAACAGTGGATTTCAACGGAAATATGGTAACAAGACTTAATCTTTTTGGTTCTAAAACTGTCTAAAACCATCTCTGGTTCTATGATAGAAACTTCTTGTTTTATCACAATCTAAAGTAAAACTTTCCATCAAAATTCTATGCTAATATTATGGAGATGTACTTGCATAGCGAGTGACCTGATCTGAGCTCGTTTGCTGGAATGAAAACAATTGCACCATGGAAGGTGTTTGTAAGCCATTTAAGAAATACACTATTTCTTTATTACCCACAAGGGGCCAACGAAGAGGGGGACAACACATCATGATTTGGGGTCATGAAACACAGATAAAATTTACATATAAATGAACTTTAAAAATTTTTACATGAAATAACAAAAATCGAAGAAATCGAATGATACACAATTTTTTTTTTTTAAAAACAGCACGACATAAAAAGAACACATGAAGTGGGAACACCAGGATTGCCGACCCCACGAGCCCTGTTTTTCCCACCGAAACTCGGCAGCCAACTTACAGCGTGTTCACGTGGCCCCTTTCACTCGCAGCAATCGTGCCACACGTTTCCATCTTTTGTCAAACTCACACGCAGACAGACACCTTTTCTCTAACTCCACCTTTCTTTTTAGGTGGAACCCGAAAAAGGTCACCAAGGCGGAGCCAGAGATCATGGTGCCTGTCTTTACCGCTTTCATTCTAGTCTTCCATATACACTCTTTCGCTACTGCTACTGTACTGAGAAAGCAATGCTTACCTTCACTTGTCAAAAAGCTAGGCGAGTCAATTTTTATAATTGTCTCAGCTGATAGCTGTACTCTTCTTCCGTCTGACAACAGGTGTCCCGCATATACCCACACGTCCGAAACTTCCGGACACTGAACAATAGTGTGCGAGACTGTTTCCAGATCCCGCTCGCATCTTGGACAGCTCGATGGTCCACTCCAACCGTGCCTTGTGAGTTTATCCCGAACGGGTAAAGCTGCTCTGAAACATTGCCAGGTCAAAGACTTCTGGAAGTTATCCAATGTCTTCGGCCCGAACGTCCTTCGGAACAGGCTAACTGATTTCGATCGAGGCCCAAGGTCCTTCCTAAGGCATCGTCATTTCCGGCCTCTACCAACCTGCTATAGAAAGCTGCGGTTGTACCAAAGCCGCCGGCATTGCCCAACTTGCGGAAGTGGCAGAGTGCCTTATGGCACTCCGAATACCACATGCTCGATCTAAGTCTACGACGATACCAGGTTTCTCTGCCACCGAAACTGACAAAGCTGGGGAACATCTGCCTTGCAAGCGGGGACCACACCCGTTCACCATCCAGGTAGGGCCAAAGATGCCTTAACCTCAGCGCATCTCTGCGCATCATCAGCCAAGGCATCCCTAAGCCACCCTTTAACGGTTTCTGACAGCAAATAGAACGTCTTACAAGAGGAGTGCTTCCCTTCCACAAAAAGTGGAAGATCTGCCTCTCCAACTTGCTTAACCACGAATCCGGACAAGGGACGACGGTCAGGTGGTAGGTGATGACCGATGCTAAAAACACATTGGCCACCTCCACCCTCCCTTTCAAGGATAGCCACTGTCCGGACCAAGTGAGCCACCTTGCCCGTCACCTCAGACCAGTTCTTTTCTATCTGGAGATCTGGACCAAACCAGATCCCTAGCAGCTTAACCGGGCCCTCCGTCCAGCATCCCACGATGCTATTCGAAGGCATCGACTTGCCCCTCCAGGTGCCGAGTTGCAAGCCGACCGATTTTTCCCGGTTAATCTTTGCTCCTGTCGCCGTCTCGTAAGCCTTGATGGCATCTCCCACATTACGTAGGAGTTCCACCTCGGTCATGATGATGGTGATGTCGTCTGCATACGATGTTACAGATCCTCCACCTCCTGGATTCATCGGGATGGCGCTCAGCTTTCGCAGCAATGGCTCGAGAGCCATCACATACAAAATCGGGGAGAGTGGACACCCTTGACGAACAGACTGTCTGATGCGGAACGGCTTCGAAAGGAAGCCATTCACCCGAACGATCGAGTCAATGTTATCGTACAATTGTATGATCCACCTGAGGAAGCCAACACCCAGACCGAACTGCGCCAGCACGGACACCAGGTACCGATGGTTCACCCTATCAAACGCTTTACTCTGGTCTAAATGGACCAGTGCCCCCAAAAAGCCGAGCGAAGTGCTCCTGAAACGTCCGACACATCTCCTCTGGTTCGGTGATCACATCGCCTTGCCCGTTCGTCACAGACTTAATTGTGGAATCGTTTCCACGTTGAGCCTCCACAACTCGTGCCCATCCGGCAGCCTTAATACTCTCGCACCCCATTGCGCGAATTCTAGCTCTGACAATACAACCCATATGTTTGGCTTCGAGGTGCTGGTTTAACTCCAGTCTCTTCAGCCTAACTTGGGCTCCATCGCCAGATCTCATGGCTTCCTCTAAGGCCTTAACTAGCCCCATCTCTTTCCTACGCCCACTAGTTACTAGACCTATGCTGTATCTAACGGAATCGTACTTGATGGCTCTTTTGAGGGCGTACCACCATTTGTTGTTAATAATGGAACCGGTTAACGCCCTCTTCACTAATAACTCGATCCGGTTTCTGTACTCCTCAATAGCCAGAAGGGACTTATTGAGTTTCCAGTAGCCGAATCCCTTACTACCTAACTTATCTAGGTTCAGTTCGCCAGTGACCATCTTGTGGTCGCTGTAACTGACCAGGTGAAACTGTGGACACTTAACTAATCCTTTATCTGTTTTTCTAATAAAAATTCTGTCTATGTAGGACCTGACAGACCCGTCGCCACTTAACCACGTCCACTGTGGAGCGTTCGGGAGTTCAAGTCTGTAGGGATCTACCAGCTGAAAGTGACTCAGTAGATCCCGGAAGCCAAGGTTTGGTTTTCTATCTTTTGAGCCAACGCCATCGATGCGCGCATCGACTATGGCGTTAAAGTCCCCTAGCATGACTATGGATTTTGACGTGCCAAGAAACTTCTCCAGGTCTCGATAAAAATCAGTCTGACTCGAATTAGGTGCGTATACTGCTACCAGCCTGATTTCTTTACCACAACTGAACGTCAGATCTAAGACGACCAGCCTACCTTCTGAATCAGAAAAAATCAACTTTTTCTCTGAGACACTATCTTTTTTAAGCAGGACCAACACCCCACTCCCGCCCACCCGCCGTCCAGGAGAAATAAATCTCTCGTAGCCGTCCATGAGCGGGAGTAGATCTCTTGGCCCTTTGATTCGCGTCTCAGTAGCTACAATTACATTTGAATTCTGCGACCTGACATCATTTAGTAAACGACCTTGTTTCCAGTTCGCTGTCAGGCCGCGCACATTTATACAACCAATGTAAACAGCCATAGTTTGCTTACCTTGTTTCGTCTGGGTCTGGCAGACGGGGGGAGTCCGTCTCTTCTGCCTCCAGGGTCCGTGGAATCGGCGTGCTGCTGCTCCTCCTTTCCACATCCTTCAGGGCATCTTCCTTGCTCATTCTGGATGGGCCTACATCTTTTCTGAAATCATTCGCTAACGTGTTGAACCCTCTCTGTCCCATCACGTAGCATCTCCAATCTCCACATCTCTCTTCCGTCTCCACCTCCTCGATGTGTTGTGTCTCCACTCTGCGCATCACTTCTCTGTTTGTGGTGTTCATCGCAACATATATCTTGTTTTCCTTCTCCGGCTTCTTCGCTTTCTTCACCTCTCTCTTCTCTTTGCTTATGGTTTTCTCCAGGGAGGGGTTATTATGTTTCTGTTTTGTAGCAGCAACTTGTGACCACCCCTCCCCTACTTCTGGTGCAGGTGTTGTCTCTGTTGCCGCCACTTGAGAACTTGGCTTTATGGGCTCACCCTTCTCCTTCTTTGCCGGCTTGCAGTCTTTCTTGATTTGGCCCTTCTTGCCACAGGTGAAACACCTGGGCTTCCGGCCCTCCACCATTACGGCCATCCGGCTTTCTCCAATCTCGATAACCTCGCCTATTTCTTCCAAGACGTCCGGCTCGGCCTGTATAATGATCCTCACCTTCTGTCCCTGCCACTTTTTGGCATCTCGAATTTCTATTTTGTCCTCCAGCCCTGCAGTGACTCCAGCCACTATTTGCTTGGGCTCAACCTCTGGCGGGATGTTAGCTATTGTTATCCTCGAGACGCACCTCCCTCTATAATAGGGAGAAGGGTAATTGCCTCTGTTCTCAGAATCATGGACTGCTCCCTTGCTTCTTCCTCTGTTCTAAACCTGGTTTCCACCGTACCATATCTTTTACCCCTGGTTAAAAATATGATTTTTTCCCAGATTGGTTGTATGCAAGCCTCCACTTCCTTTTCCGAAGAAAAGTCTATCCTCCTTTCCTTATTACGATATGTTTTATATATTATCGTCTTTCTCTCTATCTCTTCGCGAGATTCTTGCGTCTGATTCAGTTTAATTTCATACCCGCTTCTGGATACTGTTTTTTTCGCTTCTTCTAGTTTGGTCAGATCTATTTTTCTTCCTTTTGGGCTAGCCGCTTCGGTGAAGTTTAGCGCTTTCTTTGCCACGCTTGGCACATCTATATTCTTTCGTACCGCATTTCTGGTTCCCCTACTTTCCTCTTCGTCCGAGGAAAAGCCGGGTATAGCTGTTATTCTTTCTAGGCTGGACATCTCTGAACTCTGGGTTTGGTCCTCCGTTCTGTCCGCCTTCGGGCTGGCCATTATTGGCCTACCCCTCCTCAGCAACTTCACTAATATTAGTCAAATAAAATTCGACTAACAAATTCAAAAACAACTTACTTTTTCTTTTTTTTTCTTTTTTCACAATTAACAGCTGGTAATAGAACACACTGACAAAATTTTCACGAGCCGAAAAAAACACGACTGCGACAAGGAATCATTTAAGAAACGCACAAAAACCGTTAGATTCACTTCAACATTTAAATTTAATTTGTCAAAATATTTTCGTCGCTTTGAGACCGCGACCTCTTCACAGACAAAATTCCGTGCTGCATCTCATATGCTAATATACATTCCAAAAATCAGCTTAATGATAACAAAGTTTTTTTACCAAATTCTTCATTATTTTTAAAATGAGTTGAAGCAAAGCAGTGTAGTCATCTTTCTTGGGCACTAAATTTGTTTCTTCCAGTAATACATATTCTTTAACGAGCCAATTCGCTAATCAGGACACCAGCACTTACTCTGACACTGTCAATCTATATATCAATGGTGAAGAGCTGAATTGCTGCTGTCTCTAGCACTCGAGTGTCCATCATTGACAAGACCAAACAAAGTTGAAACCATGTGTTCTGGTGGTCTTGGTGTTGAAATTAGCAGCGAATTATCCCCACCACTGGTGATATAAACAAGCTTGCATTTTGCACCAAAAGCCAATCTGAGAGTTCTCTCATGGTATCTGCTGCAGAATAGTTTGTTCTCACAGACCATCCATGTTTAAGTGGGAATAAATAGTTCCTCTCTGTATTAATTCTGCCTCTGTTGCTAATATATTTTTTAACAAGCTAAATGGCTTATCACAAAGCCAGCGCCTCTTCTGGCACTATTTTACTACATATTGCTGGCAGGGAGGGGAGTTGCTGCTATCTCTAGCAGTTGAGCATCCATCATTGATGAGACCAAGGAAGATCAAGATCCCATGATCTGGTGGTCTTGGTGCAAGAGGCAGTGGGGATTTATCTCCCCTCTAGCAATATAAAAGAGTGCATTTTGCACCAAAAACCAATCTGAGGGTTTCTCTCGTATCTATCGCAGAATAGTTTGTACTAACAGAACATCCACGTTTAAGCGGGGATAAATATTACCTCTCCATATATATATATGTCTGGCCCCCGTGTCGGTGGCACGTAAAAGCACCATCCGTTCATGTCCGTTGCCAGCCTCGCCTGGCCCCCGTGCCGGTGGCACGTAAAAGCCCCATCCGTTCGTGGCCGTTTGCCAGCTCTGTCTGGCACCTGTGCCGGTGGCATGTATAAAGCACCCACTACACTCACGGAGTGGTTGGCGTTAGGAAGGGCATCCAGCCGTAGAAACACTGCCAGGTCTGACAAAGCCTTCCAGCTCCCCAGACCCCAGTTGAACCGTCCAACCCATGCTAGCATGGAAAGCGGACGCTAAATGATGATGATGATGATATACACACACACCCACACACACACACACACACACACACATGTATGTATTTATAAATCTTTAGGCAAATATATTCAATAAGAATATTACATACTGAATTTATTTTGAGTGCTCCATTGTATAAAAATATTAATACTGTTAAAGTATTTATTTATTTAATACGAGCGATATATACATATATTTTTTAATAATATATTATTATTATTAATATAAGGAAATTAATATTCAAACTCATCATAAATATATACCCGTGTTAAAGAACTTATTGTATTAAAAATATATATAAAAATATAAATTTAATGTATAAAATAAATTTGATAGTTTAAAAATTTAGAATTAATTATTTAAAGCATCTTACGATTGTTTCGCAGAAGAGTTGTCTGTATGTATATATAAAAATATTTTTATGGAGGCAACAGATGCGGAGTCTAAAAGAACATAATTAGAAAACACATTTGAAACTTATATAAATATATTCTTTATAAAATGGAAACAAAAATTCCAGAATACATAAATAGACAAATATCGATGTAATACATAAAACACGATTGAATTTAAGAAAACTTTATTTTGTAAGTACATTTAAGATTTTAGTATTTTAGTATGATGAAATCAAAAATTTTTCTTAAGATTAAGTATTAATCAACGAAAGAAAAAAATATGAAGATCACATCTACGGGTCGTTTCAGAGATGTGCCATGGGAGTTATTTTTAACAATGACAAGCTCTAAATAAACTATATATTGTATATATATATTTATATATATATATGGTGGTGGCTGCCCCCTCATTATCGAGTATGGCCATTGCACAAAGCTTAATCAATGTTGTTATCGTGCAATGCTTGTGCAAGAAGATTTTTTTTAAGTGAGGAAAGGCTGTGCACTGAGTCAATCCCACTCACTAAGCAACAGCAGTAATAATCCGAAAAGAAGAACAAGTCAACATCATCGGTAACCACTGAGCCGCAGGTTTTATGTCGGAGTTATCCCAGTTACCTTCTCCTAGAAGGATGCCCTAACAAAGGCTAGGAGTCCTTTACTCCCAATGGTTTAATCGCGCGACCGGGTATTCAGTCCGATCATTTCTATGTCCCCGCGCATGATACAGCCTAAGACATTTATTGGATGGCCATTGACTCTCAAGAGTTCCTCCGCCCTTTGACGGGTTTTGTTTTTCATCCTGCAGGATGTCTAATAAACACCCTCCTCACCAAGCAAGATTGGTGGGGTTGCCAGTTTAGTCGCCGACGACCCGACCATGCAACAGGTTGTACTGGGTTACATGTTACCAGTAGCACTTGAAAGTGACCTGACATTATATATACATATATACACACACACACACACACCATGTGCTCTGTTTTTGGTGCAAAACAAAACCAGTTGCTCAGTCAGAGTTTAACGTGACAGTTATGGATTATTACCTGGTAGGCCACACTGAAGAGGCTCAGGATTTAAATACCCAAAAGCCGAAACCTGGTTTGTGGATATCCCCAATTGCATAATATTTTTATTTGTGCTGTTAAATGTTTTAGTCCTTTCTGTTTTTCTCTGTTATCTTTGTGTGGTACGGTGGATAAATTTAAGACTTTAGCTCTTATTTCTGGCAGGTGGATGCTTGTTAAGTATCCTTACACTTCATGCAAATCTATAATTCATAGCTATTTAATGTTATTGAGCCTGCGATCCACCTATGTCACTGCTGGTGATAGCAATTTAAAAATTTATCCACAGATGATATGAACAGTAGTGACATCTGATTTCAAATCTCAGTGTTTGAATGTTTTGCTTATATATATCTCTCTCTCCCTCGTCTGTCTTGATAGACAATGGGTCGTGCCAAGAGTGGGGCCTACTTTGATGATGAGCAGCGTCTGCTGTGACTGAACAGTCCAATTCTAGAGTGGCAGTCCCTGGTACAGTTGCTGCACACGAACATCGATGGGTACGTGTGGGGTGTTGCTGCAGTTGTCCTCCTCCTGTCCTGCCTGTCCGACCACAACTGTGCTCTCCTTTCCTTAGCCATGGAAACGCCTTTCCTCACTGTCCGATGCCAGGCAGAGCGGTCAGCAGCTGTTACCTCCCACGTGTCCACACAGATGTTGGCAGTCCTCAGGTCGTGCTTGCACACATCCCTGTATTGTAGCTGTGGACGTCCCTTGGGTCAGGATCCCGTGGTGAGTTCGCTGTACAGGATGTCTTTAGGCATGCGACCGTCCTGCATGCGGCAGACGTGTCCGAGCCAGCGCAGTCGTCTCCGCACAAGGAGGGCATGCATGCTTGGCATATTAGTCTGTTCTAGGATGACTCCGTTTGGTACTCGGTCCTTCCAGGAGATGCCAAGGATCCGTTGAAGACACCGCATGTGGAAGCCGCTGAGGCGGCATTCTTGCCGGGTGTATGTTGTCCAGCTCTCGCTGCCGTAGAGTAGGATGCTCAGCATGCAGGCTCGGTACACTGCGATCTTGGTGGTTATTGTGAGCATGTTGTTTTCCCACACTCTCCTGGAGAGCTTAGCCATGGCAGCAGCAGCCTTCCCAATCCGTCTGTTCAGCTCCGGCTTGAGGGACAGGCTGCTGGAGACCGTCGATCCCAGGTAAGTGAACACGTTCACCACCTGCAAGCTGTGGTCGCCGACACTGATGCTGGGGACCCCTCCGACGTCCTGGCCCATGATCTCTGTCTTTTTCAGGCCGATGGTAAGGCCAAACTCTTGGCAGGCATCCGCCAGGGAGCTGACCAGCCTCTGGAGACCTGGCTGGTTGTGTGATGTTAGGGCGGCATCGTCAGCAAAGAGGATCTCTCTGATCAGCACCTGACGGACTTTGGTCTTAGCTCTGAGGCGCGCAAGATTGAACAATCCACCATCAGCCCTGGTGTGGAGGAACACTCCGTCGTCAGACGTTCTGAAGGCATAGGACAGGACAAGGGAGAAGAAAATTCCGAAGAGCGTCGGCGCCAGAACGCAACCCTGTTTCACTCCACTCTGGATGGGGAACAACTCCGAGGGCGATCCGTCAAACTGCACTGTTCCCTGCATACTGTCGTGAAAGGAGGTGATGAGTTTCAGCAGTCTGGGAGGGCAACCTATCCTACCCAGGAGCGCAAACAGCCCCTCCCTGCTGACTGAGTCGAACGCCATAGCCAGGTCGATGAAGGCCACGTATAGGGGCTGTCTCTGTTCTCGACTCTTTTCTTGAAGCTGCCTGAGTGAGAAGATCATGTCGATTGTAGACCTCTCTGCCCTAAAGCCAGACTGAGACTCGGGGTACACACGCTCTGCAAGCACTTGCAACCTCTTCTGGACCACCCTGGCAAATGCCTTACTGACAGTGCTGAGCAGTGATATGCCCCTGTAATTATTACAGTCGCTTCTGTCCCCTTTGTTTTTATACAGTGTGATGATGTTTGCGTCACGCATATCCTTAGGGACAGAGCCCTCCTCCCAGCACTGACAGAGCAGCTCGTGGAGATGGCCCAGAAGGGCTGGCTTCCTGCACTGGATGACTTCTGCGGGGATGCCGTCTTGCCCTGGTGCCTTGCCCCGAGCGAGTGAGTCAATTGCTTTGCTCAGTTCTTCCTTTGTTGGAGGCAGGTCAAACTCCTCCATGACAGGCAGAGCAGGAATGCAGCCGGGGGCAGACCTGGTGACCACATTCTCAGTGGAGTAGAGGTTCTGGTAATGCTCGACCCACCTCTCCATCTGCTTCGCTTGGTCCTTGATGACCTCTCCATCCCTGGACTTCAGTGGAGCAACCTTGCTGACAGTGGGCCCGAATGCTTTCTTCATCCGCTCGTACATCCCTTTCACGTTACCACTGCCAGCACAGCACTGGATGTTCTGGCATAAGTTCTGCCAGTAGATGTTGGTGCAACGTCTGGGCGTCGCTTCTGGCTGTTCTCAGAGTAGCCAGGTTCTTTTCTGATGGGTTGCGCTTATAGTTGACCAGTGCTTCCCTCTTGGCAGCAATGACAGGCTCCATCTCAGGCAGGTGAGCTTCAAACCAGTCTTGATTTCTCCGCTCCCTCTTTCCTAAGGATGACATGGCTATTCTGCAAGTGGTGTCGCGAATAAGCTGCCATCTCTCCTCGATGGACGTGGCTGCGTGATCTTTAAGGGCCTCCTCCATGCGGTTGGTGAATTCCGAGCGGAGGTCGGGGTTGGTTGTCCTGGCGGTGTTGATGTGTGGGCGGCTTTTCCCTACGGGACGGTGGATTTTCTTTGGGGCCAATCGGACCCTGCTGCACACCAGAGAGTGGTCTGTATCACAGTCAGCACTATGGTAGCTGCGTGTGAGAAGCACACTGCCGAGGTGGGCTCGCCGGGTGATGACCATGTGCCAGTGTCCGGACCTTGGGTGATGACCATGTGCCAGTGTCCGGACCTTGGGTGATGACCATGTGCCAGTGTCCGGACCTTGGGTGATGACCATGTGCCAGTGTCCGGACCTTGGGTGCCTCCATGAGACCTGGTGTTGTGGCTTAGTCATGAAGAATGTGTTGGAAACGCAGAGTTTCCGGTAAGAGCAAAGCTCCAACAGTCTCTGGCCATTCTCATTCATCTTCCCCACGCCAAAGCGTCCAAGGCAATCTGGCCATGCCCCATGATCGGATCCCACCCTTGTGTTGAAGTCGCCCAGAAGGAAGATGGGCTCCGACCCTGGTATCTGGCTGATGGTGGCGTCGAGCTCCTCATAGAACCGGTCTTTTATTTCCTGAGGAGAGTGGAGTGTTGGGGCATAAGCACTAATTATGTTTACCTTCCCCGTTGATGTTGCAAGGCCAAGAGTGAGGATGCGCTCTGAGCCATTTGAAGGAGGGATCGCCATGGGGAGCAAGCTGTTCCTCACGGCAAACCCCACGCCATGCTGGCGGACCTCCTCAACAGGTCTCCCCTGACAGTAGAAGGTGTAGTCCTTCTCCTGCAGCATGCCGTCTGCGGTGAGCCTGGTCTCTTGCAGCGCCGCTATGTCGATGTTCAGCCTTTTCAATTCGGTGTTGATGACTGCTGTCTTCCTACTGTCGTTCATCTGTCGTAGATCGTCAATGATGCCAGGGCACATGGTCCTGACATTCCAGGTGGCCAGTCGCAAGACTGGTGATTGGGTATTTGTTTTTCCTTTGTTTGCTGGTGCAGGGTTTTCAGTCTGCTTTTCAGATTTTGTCCTAGCTCCAAGCACCCATTGAAGCGGGCAGTCTGTGGCGGGTCAGCACCATTATTGGCCGGGGGCTGCCCAGCTTAAGGCGGGCGGTAGCTGACCAGTGGGACTTCAATGATCCCTCCCACCGTTAGAGACGGCCCGTAGCGCCTGGGATTACGCCAATTCACCCTGGCTTAAAACTCGTAACTGCCATCTCAGCTTGTTCCATCGATGGAGAAGTTTCTCCATGGCGCAAGCCTGGGTGGTAGGAACGAAGACACTGGGCTGCCCAAACACCAGAATCTCCCTCTCGGCCCCCCAGACATAATCCAAAGGAATGCAGTGCAGTACGTTTGGAGTCTGGTTGGCTGCAGGAGTTGCCGGAAAAGGGTCGAGATTTGACACCCTACCGCCTTCGGGGCTCCACTCTGGATTTTCTGTCTGGGTTTACTCCCATAGCCTTTCCCTCTCCCAAGAGCATCCGCAAGGCAGCGGAGCGAGGGTTTGGAGTCAGAGTTTTCCTTCTCCTAGACTGGCTGCCAACCAAGGCTAACGAGCCCAGTCTGCCCACCCGGTTATGCCGCCAAGCACCCGGTCGCGCCACACAGCAGGCTCAGTGAGAACAGGGGATGCCGCATGAAGGTGCTGCTGTGGACACAGTAGTGCAGGAGAGGCCATAAGCAAGAACTTTCCACAAGGTGCAGCCAAGTAGAAGTTCTGCAGCGATCATTACACCTGGAGAGGAGAGGCTATGAGAGACGCAATCACTTTCCTTTGCCCCCCATATATATATATATATATATATATATATATATATTATATATATACACACACACACACACACACACAAATATGACTTAGTAGTTAAAATACTTAACTATTTGGTCTCTGGTTCAGTCCTACTGTGTGGCACCCTGTCCAGGTGCCTTCTCCTATGGCCCTAAATCAATCAGTCAGTGAATTTGGTAAATAGGAACTGGAAGAAACTTATTGTGTATGTAGCTGTGTGGTAAGAAGCTTGCTTTCCAACCACATGGTTCCGGGTTCAGTCCCACTGTGTGACACCTTGGCAAATGTCTTCTACTATAACCTCGGGCCAACCAAAGCCAGCCTTGTGAGTTGATTTGGCAGACGGAAACTGAAAGAAGCCCATCATAAGTATGTGTGTCTGTATCCCCCCCACCCATTGTCACTTGACTACTGGTACTGGTGTGCTTACATTCCAATAACTTAGCAGTTTGGCAAAAGAGACCGATAGAACAATTTGTAGGCTTAAGAAATAAGTCCTGGGGTCGATTTGTTCAACTGAAACCCTTCAAGGTGGTGCTCCAACATGGCTTGACTTTACCTTTCGTCCCTTTGGGATCAATAAAATAACAATTGAGCACTGGGGTTGATTTAATCGGTTTAACCTCTCCCCTGAAATTGCTGGCCTTGTACCAAAATGTGAAACAAATGCTCAGCTAGCTTCCAGTCCTCCATGTCAGCTGACCTTTTCAAAACTGTAGCTTCTGTCTATGTTTTCCAACACCTTTCGCTGTTCCTGAAAAAGGGAGACAGAAAAATATGTGTGCCCTTGTCTTGTATTATGTGATGGTTGTAAACGAGCATCCCTGTCATACAAGCACTGTTGTTTGTTTCCATCTTTGGTGAAAAGCATGTCTGGCCATGAAAAGTATTACCTTGCTTGGCAACTGGTGAAGGTTGATGACAGGAAGAACATCCAGCTGTAGAAAATCTGCCTCAACAAAACTTGTCTGATCCATGCAAGCATGGGGAAAAAAGACGTTAAAATGACAACAATGATACACACACACCAACGTCTCATTTTTCACTGAATTGAAATTGGCAGTAATAGGCATTTTCCACAAGACTTGAACATCCTTGAGAGATATGTAGTTGATGAATCATAAAAAGCCACATTCTAGAATTATCTTCTATTCTTAAGACAGCCAGGTACTGAACAGATCTTGCTTTATACTTGCTACTGTTGAAATATTCAAGGTTAAATTAGTACCATTGTACCATTATTTCATGACTACACAGCTGGTAGTTTGTTGTTTCCAACATTGTCAGTTGGTAACTTGATCTTTTGCACATGTCACACCGCAAGGATGTTGGTGCTGGTGCTGCCGTTCTGTTGTACATTCTGCTACTGGTAGCTGTCTGTCATTGTAGTTTTTTTTTTCCTTTCAGAAGGTAGTAAGGAAACAAAGCATTTTCGTCTATGCTTATTTTACTGTCTGTTATATTCTGAATGCTATGGCAACAAGACCTTGAGTTTGTCTCGTGTTGACCATTATTATTGATGACCTTGAAGTTATTGTTATCATCATCATCCTTTTATGTCTGTTTTCCATGCTGGCATGGGTTGGATGGTTCAATAGAAGCTGGCAAACCAGAAGACAGCATCTGGCTCCGTGTTTGCTTTGGCATAGTTTCTACAACTGGATGCCCTTCCTAATGCCAACAGCTTCACACTAGAGTGTTGTAGTTTGCTTGAAGCATTGTAGTACAGAGGTAGAATCATGAATAAGGTAAGAAATAAAGAAAGCTTCTAAAAATACAGAAAGTTTTGAAAATTTTATATTTTGGGTACAAATGCCCATCTTCCGATGAATACAGTCAAAGAAATGTAGATCTTATCAAAATTAGCTGGATCTCTATAAATACTTTTTTCTTTGATTGTATTCTGCTGAATATAGGCCTTTACTCCCAAAATATAATGGGCTCTTAAACTTTCTACCTCGTTACAAGCTTTCCTTATTTCTCATCTCATTCATTACATTGTGTAACACGGTTTTTACTCTTGGGTAGCAACTGTTATTTCCTATTTGCTTATTCCTGGGAAGTATGGAAAATGGCTAACATTTCCTTTGAATTTTGCTTTTATTCCATTCATTCAAACCCCAAAGAATCCCCCTCAACACATGGCCATGATGCTCCCCAACTACTCTTGCTCATCATCAGAGATGCACATATTGTCAACCACTAAGAGACATGCTCAACTGGTTATGGTCAAGCAACTGACAAGCAAATCTGTGGTTTTGAGCAGAATATTTGCTATAATGATATTTCTGCTTCAGCAACTTGGCACTGAATCTGTGTGAAATGTAATGGGAAATAGGTCAGCTTCCAAACATCATCATGTCCAGGTCAGAAAAGCAAAGTTTAAAGGAACCAGTAGTCATTTCTTTTGATTTCTAGATAGAAGCAAATAGGACATAACTCTTACTGACCAAAGACAACAAGCAAATCTGTGGTATTGAGCAGAATATTTGCTATAATGATATTTCTGCTTCAGTAACTCAGCACTGAATCTGTGTGAAATGTAATGGGAAATAGGTCAGCTTCCAAACATCATCATGTCCAGGTCAGAAAAGGCAAAGTTTTGAAGGGACCAGTAGTGATTTCCTTTGATTTCAAGATAGAAGCAAATAGGAAATAACACTTACTGACCAAAGACATACAAATCTGTGGTACAGTAGGTCCTTTGGAATCCATCCTGCATCCATTCAGCTGACATGACCTAGCCACCGAAGACACCTATCATGAAGTGATGTTTGCATGCTGTACATGTTGGCACGGTCTAAAACCTCTGTGTTGGTGATCCTGTCCTGCCATTTGATATGGAGAATGTGCCGCAGGCACCTTAGGTGGAAGCTATTGAGTTGTTTCTCATGTCGGGTGTAGGAGGTCCATGTCTCGCTTCCGTACAGCAGTATGCTCAGTACGCATGCTCGGTAAACTCTCAGTTTAATATTCTGAGTGAGACTGGTGTTGTTCCATACCCGTTTAAGCTTGACCATTACCGCTGTTGCCTTGCCGATTCTGCTCGTAACCTCTGTGTTGATGGACACAGAGTTGGATATAGTTAACCTGAGATAGGTGAAGTTGTCAACCACTGCTAGGCTGTAGCCATCTATGCAGTTTGATGGGTTATGCTCTGCGCCCTGCACCATGACGTCTGTCTTCTTCAGGCTGATATTTAGACCAAATTCTTTGCAGGCGTGGTACATACAGCTCACAAGGTCTTGGAGCCCAGCTTGTGTGTGCGACGTCATCTGCGAAGAGCATCTCTCGAATGAGTACCTTAGCGACTTTAGTTTTGGCTTCTAGACGGGAGATGTTGAAAAGCTTGCCGTCACACCTGGTGTGGATGTAAACTCCCTCCTTGCTGGTCTTAAAAGCAAACTGTAGGAGCAGCGAGAAGAATATTCCGAAGAGTGTCGGTGCGAGAACACAACCTTGTTTCACTCTGCTGCTGACTGGGAAGGCTTCCGGTGTTGCGCCGTTGTAGCAGACAGTGCTGTGCATGTCGTGGAATGAGGTTGTCACTTTGAGCGGGTGCGGTGGGCATCCTATCTTCTGTAGAAGTGTAAAGAGTCCATTCCTGCTGATGAGATCGAATGCCTTGGTGAGGTCAATGAAGGCTATATAGAGAGGCATCTGTTGTTCTAGGCACTTCTCTTGCAGTTGTCGTAGTGAGAATATCATGTCCACTGTGGATAGTCCTGCTCTGAAACCACACTGTGACTCTGGGTAAACACGGTTTGCCAAGGTTTGTAGGCGCACTAGTGTGGACTCATGCGAAGGCTTTACCGACTACACTGAGTAGAGAGATACCCCTGTAGTTGTTGCAGTCGTTGCGATCACCTTTGTTTTTGTACAGGGTGATGATTTTAGCGTCTCTCACGTCTTGTGGTTTGTGACCATGTTCCCAGCAGAGGCAGAGTAGATCATGCAGGGGGTGTAGCAGTGCAGGTTTCCCACATTTGAGGATTTCTGATGGGATGCCATCGTTCCCGTGAGCCTTGCCACAGGCTTGTGTGTCGATTGCCTTGCTGAGCTCTTCCATTGTGGGTGGAGAGTCTAGTTCGTTCATAACCAGTAGGACCGGGATAGCGTTGAGGGCCAAGTCTGTGACGACATTCTGTGTAGCATACAGTTCAGGGTAGGGCTCAGGCCAGCGCTGCATTTGTTTCTCCTGATCTTGGATTATTACTCCCTCTTTGGTCTTGAAAGGAGCCGTCTTGGTAGGAGCCTGTTGCCTTCTTTATGCCCTCGTACATCCCACGCACATTCCCTGAGTCTGCTGCACTCTGTTGTATGCTGTTGCAGAGGTTCAACCAGTAAATGTTGGCGCAGCGCCGGGCTGTCTGCTGAGATGTGCCCCCTGGCGTCCCTGAGGTTCTGGAGGTTACTGTGGCATGGGTTGTGTTTGTAGGACAGATGTGCTTTCCTTTTGGCTTCTGTGGTTGGTTCCATCTCATCCCAATGTGCTTCAAACCAGCCAGCATTTTTTCTTTCTTTCTTCCCATAGGCGTTGATAGCGGAGCTGTACATGTTGTCGTGAAGATAGTGCCACTTTTTGTCGATGCAGTCATTAGATAGTGCTTTAGTGAGTGACTCTTCCACGTTGGCGACGAATTGTGACGTTTTCTCAATGTTACTGGTGTTGTGGGTGTTGACGGCATTTTTCCTTGGAGTGGTGCATTTTCTTCAGTCTCAGGTGGACTTTGCTGGTGACTAAGGCGTGGTCTGTATCACAGTCTGCACTATGGTAACTGCGAGTAAGAAGAACGCTGGCTATGTCTGCGCACCTTGTGATGACCAGGTTGAGTTGGTGCCAGTGACAGGATTGCGGGTGTCTCCAGGAAACTTGGTGGATTTCTTTGCAATTGAAGAAAGTGTTGGTAATGCAGAGTCCATGGAGGCAGCAAAGCTCCAGTAGCTTTTGGCTATTCTTGTTTACTTTCCCTCTACCGAATTTACCCAGGCATGTGGGCTGGGAGTTGTCTGCTCCCACTCTCGCATTGAAGTCACCGAGAAGATATAGGAGTTCTGACCTAGGTATCATGGATAGTTCATTGTCCAGAGATTGGTAGAATTGGTCTTTGGTCTCGGGAGATGAAGTTGGCGCATAGGCAGTGATGATGTTTGCAGGACCTGCGGATGTTGATATTCTGAGGACAAGGATTCTCTCAGATCCAGTCTTTGGTGGCTGAATGTAGGTGATGAGGTTATTTTTAACAGCGATGCCAACACCATGAGTCCTTGGTTCGTCTGAGGCCTTTCCCTGCTAGAAGAAGGTGCAGTTTTCTTCTTTGATTGAGCCACTCTCGGCAAGGTGGGTTTCCTGTAGGCAGGCAATGTCCACATTCAGGCGATTTAGTTCATGGTTAATCACAGCAGTCTTTCTTGCATCGTCAATCAATTGTAGGTCTGATGTAAGCCCCGTGCACATGGTTCTAACATGCCAGCTAACGAACCGAAGAGGTGGAGGTTTTGTTCTGTTGTGTGTGGTTTTCTTTTTGCCTGGTGCGAGGTTTTCTGGCTAACTTTTCGAGATGGTTCTCTAATCTTCACGCACCCAGTGGAGCAGGTGAGCCATGGCGGGACAGCACCTTATTGGCTGGGGGCTGCCCAGCTTGAGGCGGTCACGGTAGCTGTCCAATGAGGCTTGATGGCCTCTCCCACCGACAGAGGTGACTCCTGGCGCTCGTTTCCTCCTCCAATCGGATTGAGCTTATCACCGGTAATTGTCCCTTCCCGTGTTGTGTCAGAATCTTACGATACTGCTGGAGTGTCCTCTCCAGTCCTCTTCGGTTGAGCTACAAGGCCTGGGCAGGTTTGTATGAGGGATCAGCTATTGTCCATGCAGCTTGATCCCCCCCTCCACACAGCTGGTAGCTCCAAGGGAACGACGGGTCGATACAGCTTGGTACCAGATGCATCGCAGGAGTTGCCAATGATGAAGTGTTGCGTCAGGCCACCTTAGGGACTCCAGCTCCGGATTTTCTGTTGGGGTTTACTCCCTTAGCCTTCCCCAGGAGGGGGTCTTGATATACAAAATATACATAAAATGTATGATGTGAAGTATATAAAAATTTATATAATGAGCAAGCTATAAAAATATACAATATATAAAAATTAGTGAGAAAAAGGCATATATACAGTAAATATATAATTACACATTTATTGGATGGCCGTTGACTCTCAAGAGTTCCCCCACCCTTTGACGGGTTTTGTTTTTCATTCCGCAGGGTGTCCAATAAACACCCTCCTCACCAAGCAAGCTTGGTGGGGTTGCCAGTTTAGTCGCTGACAGCTTGACCATGCAACAGGTTGTACTGGGTTACATGTTACCAGTAGCACTCAAAAGTGACCTGACAAACATAGGACTATATAACAGTGCCATTTAAAGACATTAAAATATATGATTTTGAGGGAGATTTGGCTGCTAATTCTAGCAGATCAACTTTCATTACCCATTGACCAAGGCTTATTCCAACTATGACTCCCACCACTCTGTTTGGTAGGGATATCTAGGACTACATTATCCTATGTGTCCTTCATTTAAGACATTGACAGTGTATGATTTCAGGAAGATTTAGCTACTATTTCTAGCAAATCAGCCTTAATCAAGCTTATCTATGATCAAGAGTATTCCACTTCGTCTTTTTAAGGATATCTACATTATTCAATGTGTCCTTCATTTAAGACATAGTGTATAATTTTAGAAAGGTTTGGCTGCTGTTTCTAGCAGGTCAGCCTTAATTGAACTGAGCTATGATAAAGAATATTCCAGCCATGATCACCACTTCGACCACCTCATCGTTTTTAACGATTTCTTGGACTATAATTTCTCATAATGTGGCATTATGTAAAAACACCCACATAAAAGCACCCTGCACACTCTGTAAAGTGGTTGGTGTTAGGAATGGCATCCAGCCATAGAAACCCTTCCAAATCAGACTGGGGTCTGGTGCAGCTCCCCGCTTGCAAGCTCGGGTCAAACTGTCCGACTCATGCCAGAATAGACAACGGACCTTAAATGATGATGTAGTTGCTATTTCTAACTGATCAACTCTAACCAATAATCAAAACAGTTTTGATTGAACATTGTTTACATTATTTACATTCAGTGGATAATTGTCCTCATCTTGTTTGTTGTTAACACCTTTCAACTGATATACCCTCCAGCTTTCTTCAGATGTCCTGGGGGAAATTTCGAACCTGGGTTCTCATTCCTAAGGTATTTTTCGATATCATTATCATTATTATTATTATTATTATTATTATTATTATATTTTAAAAAAGGATTGACGCAACTCTTCTCAAAGGTAAACAGTCAAGACAAAGAGCATGATTCGATTGTAAGAGATCTTATTGAACGATATTTCAACAGTGTCTGTCTTTGTCAAGTTCAAAATAAGAAGTGATAAAATTTCTGAATTTTTATCACTTCTTATTTTGAACTTGACAAAGACAGACTTACTGTTGAAATATCGTTCAATAAGATCTCTTACAATCGAATCATGCTCTTCATCTTGACTATTATTATTATTATTATTATTATTATTATTATTATTCAGTAGTTGTATAACGTGCTTTCACTTCACTACCAAGCACAGCTCTGTGTGCCTTGGGTATGTGCTGTGATTTGTTGTGATGCTCTGATGGTTATTGTATGAAAAGTGTTCTGCGTAGGATGTGTGCAGTGCCTAGTAGTGCAATTTTCTGTATGTTATATGTGTTTGTAAGTCCTGGTGTTTTTGTTATGTATTTGTCTGAATATTTTTTTGTCATGCCTAATGCACCTACTATGATAGGAATTGTTTCTGTTTTCAGATTCCACATTCTAGTTACCTCTATTTCCAGGTCTTTGTATTTTGAGAGTTTCTCCATTTCTTTTAGAGATACGTTGTCATCAGCCGGTATTGATACATCAATTAGAAAGCATTTTTTTTCTTCATGGTCTCTGACAACTATATCTGGTCTGTTGGCCTTAATTTCTCTATCTGTGTGTATCGGCATATCCCAGAGTATGGTTGCTTTCTCGTTTTCTGTGACCTTTTCTGGTGTGTGCCTATACCATCTTTTTTCTGTTGTTATTCCATAATGTTGGCATAGCTTCCAATGTATGTAGGTTCCAACTCTGTCATGTCTGTGAATATATTCCTTCTTAGCCAGGACTGGGCAGCCAGAGATAATATGATTTATTGTTTCTTGTCCATCTCCACATATTCTGCAGTTACTTGTTATATTTCTTTTCATTACATATTTTTGGTAATTTCTGGTGGGGAGGCTTTGGTCTTGTGCTGCAATTAAAAATCCCTCTGTTTCTGCTTTGAGTCCTGAGCTTCTCAACCATTGCTGGGATTTTTCTTTGTCTATTTCTTTTGCGTTTAGTTTAGTCCAGTATTTACCATAAAGGGGCTTTTCTTGCCATCGTTTTATCATGGTTCGTTGCTGTTCTATTTTTAGTTTATCATGGTTCGTTGCTGTTCTATTTTTAGTTTATCATGGTTCGTTGCTGTTCTATTTTTATTATTATTATTATTATTATTCAGGTCACTGCCTGGAATCAAACTCGGAATCTTGAGGTTAGTAGCCTGCGCTCTTAACCATTATGCCATTTGCCCACAGGCATATGGCATAGCTTGATTCCAGGCAGTGACCTGAATAATAATAATAATAATATCGAGAAATACCTTAGGAATAGGAACCCAGGTTTGAAATTTTTCCAAGATACCTGAAGAAAGCTGGAGGGTATATCAGCCGAAACGTTGTGTTAACAACAAACAAGATGAGGACAAATATCCGTCGAATGTAATAATCTACATAATTCCTCATCTCTCCAATATCGAACTGTTTTGATTGAATTTTTATAATTCATAATGAAAAATGAAATTAATGATCAACTTTTGGTTTCTTTAAGTCAAAATCATTAACCTTAATATATCCATATGTGGTTACACCCTTCAGAAAAAGCTTAGTTGTGATTTGATCTCTCTCTGCTCAATAAGTTTGAGCCTTTGCACCAAGTAAAACAATGCTGAGTCAACCACTTATGCTTTATTCCTTATGGCCAGGTTCTAACCTGGGCCACAGCAGCAAAGTTCACCTGCCACGCTACCTCGAGGTACTGGATACATTCCAGGCCAGTGTCTGCAATCAAGTTGTCAATATCTGACGACCTTTTCCTCTTCTTACATCTCCATGTAGTGGGTTCTACAAGACTAATTTGGATGCTTCTAGTTCAGGGTGGTCCTTGCAGTGACCAGATAGTCGCAGCCATCTTTACCTGATCTTCTTGATAACTTTCGGTCCCCATAAAGGCATTCATTTGTCATGTATTCTCCGGTTTTCGAGATGGTTCTCTAATCTCCACGCACCCAGTGGAACAGGTGAGCCATGGCGGGACAGCACCTTATTGGCTGGGGGCTGCCCAGCTTGAGGCGGTCACGGTAGCTGTCCAACGAGACTTGATGGCCTCTCCCACTGACAGAGGTGACCCCTGACGCTCGTTTCCTCTGCCAATCGGATTGAGCTTATCACCGGTAACTGTCCCTTCCTGTGTTGTGTCAGAATCTTACGATACTGCTGGAGTGTCCTTTCCAGTCCTCTTCTGTTGAGCTACAAGGCCTGGGCAGGTTTGTATGAGGGATCAGCTATTGCCCATGCAGTTTGTCCCCCCCCCTCCACGCAGCTGGTAGCTCCAAGGGAACGATGGGTCGATACAGCACCTTCATTAATTGTATCAGTTGCTGCTGCAATCCTTGTCGTTCTCATGGTTCCTTGAATTGTTGTTGTTGCTATTGTTGCAACTCAACCATCCCAGCTAACAAGTCTTCCATATTTTATGGTTTTTTAAAGTTTGCACTATGAGATTTTTGTTTCTGTTTTTTTTTTTGTTGAGGAGTGGCTGTGTGGTAAGTAGTTTGCTTACCAACCACATGGTTCCGGGTTCATTCCCACTGTGTGGCACCTTGGGCAAGTGTCTTCTACTATAGCCTCGGGTCAACCAGAGCCTTGTGAGTGGATTTGGTAGACAAAAACTGAAAGAAGCCCATTGTATGTGTGTGTGTGTGTGTGTCTGTGTTTTTCCCCCCAACATCACTTGACAACCGATGCAGTTGTGTTTATGTCCCCGTAACTTAGCAGTTCAGCAAAAAGAGACCGATAGAATAAGTACTAGGCTTACAAAGAATAAGTCCTGGGGTTGATTTGCTTGACTAAAGGTGGTGCTCCAGCATGGCCACAGTCAAATGACTGAAACAAGTAAAAGAGTAAAGAGTATTTAATTTTCCACATGAATTGCTCTTTTTCTCTTTTTTTACTCTTTTACTTGTTTCAGTCATTTGACTGCGGCCATGCTGGAGCACTGCCTTTAGTCGAGCAAATCAACCCCTGGTCTTATTCTTTGTAAGCCCAGTACTTATTCTATCAGTCTCTTTTGCTGAACCGCTAAGTGACGGGAACGTAAACACACCAGCATCAGTTGTCAAGCAATGCTAGGGGGACAAACACAGACACACAAAGACACACACACATACATATATATATATACATATATATATATATATATATACATACATATATATATATATATATATTATATATATATATATATATATATAATATATATATATATACGACGTGTTTCTTTCAGTTTCCGTCTACCAAATCCACTCACAAGGCATTGGTCGGCCCGGGGCTATAGCAGAAGACACTTGCCCAAGATGCCACGCAGTGAGACTGAACCCGGAACCATGTGGTTGGTTAGCAAGCTACTTACCACACAGCCACTCTCAGTGTGAATGCCTTTTTTTTTTTTTTAACATTCCACATAAATTTGTTTTTCGTCATTGCCACTGTTGTATCTGTCTTTTAATGACAGTTGTTGCTCTGACAGATCTTGTTACATTCTGAAGTCGTCAATAGAATGCTTCTTTCTGGCACTGTACAACCCCTGGCACTGTACAACCCCCTTTTGTACAGTGTTATTATCCTCAAAGGTTGGATCTTTACAACATCCACTCACTATCACAGTATAATTATCATGTCAGTACAGACACGACTATCAAAACAGTCTACACATACTCTCAACCTTTTGACCTCTCTGTCGACTGACTACTGGTCTATTTATAATGGCTGACTCCTACCACTTTTTACCAGGAGGGGTGTACAGTGTCACTAAACAACAGCATCCTACCTCTGACTGTTTTTAGGGCATCGTATCTTCTGACTCCCTTGTGGGTTCCAAATGAAAACCAGCCATGTAATTCAGGATACTAGTTTCCTTAATGTGTGCCCTATCCATTCAGGGTCAATAAAATAAGTACCAGTTGAGTATTGGGGTCCATGTAAACAATTTAATTATTCCTGGGTAAGGGTATAAAAAACTGCATCCCTCTGCCAAGTCATGTCAAACTAGTGCGGCAGGTTAGGCTTGTCAAACCAGTATGATCTCAAGTCAGTCTCTAGTGAAGAGAACAAAGCTGAGTTTTTCGTCCAGTAGTGGACTGACCATAATCCAGTCCAATCCAAATCATTTGACATTGTACTGCAGGACCTGTTCCTCCACTGGTACCTACCACTTCTACCACAGATCTTTATTTCTAATTTTAACCAGCCATGTAAATCTGAAGAATTTCTCTGGTCTTCAGAATGGGTGTCAGCCTTGCAGATTCATTTTGGATTTTTCTAAATTGCATCATAAGTTTCCCTGAGGGAAAGCCTTCCTCTCTCACCTCTTGGTTTTTGAATTGTCATCAATGCTTCTCTACCCTGTCCTTTCCTATGAAGGGCTGTAAGCTTTATGCAAACCCATTTTTACTACTGGGATGAAGTGGCCCATATTGGTCTGGCCTCTATCCTTTGACCTGTCCAGCATGGAAGGCCTTATAAATGATCTTGCATTTCATTAATAGAGTTCTCAAGGACATAAGTTACCACACTGCAACAAGGACTGGCCCTTGTGCTGGCATTTTTTTTCTTTTACAGTATTTTTACTCTTCGTACACTTATTGATAGGTTTTGCTGGTAAATCATTGAGTTGTCATATTTAATGGCCGCTGTTAGAATAAATTAAGATTAACACAAAATTACAGAAAATTCCCGACAAATATCAAAATGCTCATGGCTCTGCAAATGGTGACTCAGTTGATTGTGGCTCAGCTGCCAGAGACTCAGCTGTTGACGGCTCATCTGTTTGTTGTTCAGCTGTTGGTGGTCCAAGTGTTAGTAACTCAGTTGTAGCGATCTGGTTATTAACGACACAAGTGTAGGCAGCTCACCTGTCGTTGTTGTTGTTGGTCACCTCAAGCACCTTAGGATAACTCTCAGAAGCACAAGAGCTGCAGAAGGGAGACGAATAATCTCACTCATTGTAGCTCCTAGTTGGTGGATATAACGTTCCACCATCAGGGCCGGACATATCAGCCAGAGATAAACTGCAGATTCCACCCCCTCGTTACAGAGTCTGCATTGGTCTGTGTCACTGCATCCTGCCATCTTTAGCCACCGCCTGAGTGTTGGATGATGACCACCACTACAGAAGCGTATCATGTCTGTGAAATCTGCCTTCGAGGGGGCTGCTTCGGTTCTGTCATCCAGCTTCTTCTTGAAGACTTCCTTCAGACGGGGGTGTTGAATTGGCGTTGGCTGGAATGTTCGAATAACTGCATGACGAATGGCTGTATCAGTGGTGGGATCCAGTTGTAGCAGCGCCAAGCCATGTTTCACCTGCATATCTGCGAGCTCATTGCCGCGGAGGTTGCAATGGTCCGGCACCCAGATCACCGTCAAAATCCTACCAGCTGCTACAAGGGCTGCTGTTTGTTGCAATTCTCTAATTGTCGGGTCTGGTGGGAACGGGTTGTCTACTGCTTCAACCAATGATTTTCAATTGCAGACTATAGCTTCGGAGGCCCAGTTGTCATTGGCCTTTAGTGACCGGAGGGTTTCGTTAAATGCTGCTCTCTCAGAGTGGAATGAGCTGCTGTGAGCACCAGTGTTGTTGTTTAGCACCAGATCAACTTTGATCCAGCATACCTATGATTGGTGTTCTGGCCAGGATCATCACATTTTATTTTTACTCAATGTATCTAGGACTACATTTTCTGTCTTACCTTTTTACAATGATAAGGTACAGTTGGAGAGGAATTTGGCTGCTATTTTATCAGGTCATGTGACCACATTGAGGCCTGTACTTCAGCTCTCATTATACCAGTTTTCAGCATTTTCACCTGTTGGTAGTTCAACTGTCTGTAGATCATGACTCAGTTGTTACTAGTTGATCTGTTGATAGCTCAACAGTTGCTAGTTTACCTGTTGATGGCTCAAATATTGGTAGGTCTGTAGTTGACATCCTTTCCTCTCTACCTTGTTATTTCCTGAAGACATCAGCTAACAGATGATCAATGTTAACACCAAATATATTGACCTCACCAGTCTGAGATCAGTATTTTTGGACATGGGCTCTGTCCCTCTCATAACTAACCCATAGAGAAGAAACAAAATATCAGTGCTTGATATCTCTTTGGAATGTAACTGAGCCATTGATATTCCAGAAGCATTTAGCTAAGCTAATGGTAGTTTAACGATATTCATTTCGCACTGTGTTACAAACACTCCATTGTCACTCTCATAGCAAATGCAATGAACCAGTAATTGATCAGTTACAAACTTGTAATTGACAACTCTATTGTTCAAAATCTACTCTATCAGATGGTTCAGCAGGAAGTGTGACTCAACTGGTTGTAGTTAAAAAAATTGTTGAACTTGTGGCTCAACTTGCAGGACTTCAATAGGTTGTGGCTCAACTTGCAGGACTTCGATAGGTTGTGGCTCAACTTGCAGGACTTCAATAGGCTGTGGCTCAACTTGCAGGACTTCAATAGGCTGTGGCTCAACTTGCAGGACTTCAATAGGCTGTGGCTCAACTTGCAGGACTTCAATAAGCTGTGGCTCAACTTGCAGGACTTCAATAGGCTGTGGCTCAACTTGCAGGACTTCGATAGGTTGTGGCTCAACTTGCAGGACTTCGATAGGTTGTGGCTCAACTTACAGGACTTTAATAGGCTGTGGCTCAACTTGCAGGACTTCAGCAGGTCATGGCTCAAATGGTAGTAGTTCAACAGAGTGTAGTTGAACTGATGGTGATTCAGCTGGCTGTGGTTCACTCAGTTGTGGCTTAAATTGCAGTAGTAGTTCAACAGATTATGGTTGAACTGATGGTAGTTTAGCATATTGTGTCTCAACAGGCTGTGGTTCAGCTGGTTTATGGTTCCATTAGTGGCTACTAATACCTTGGTATTCTAGCAGTGTGTGTGTTATTTACTCTTGATTCTGTTGATTCATGGTTATGTTTTTAACTAAATAAAATAGAAATATTATTTTCTCAATAATACATGAAATACCGACATGACTGTTGCACATGCTCTCCTAGTCACTAGTGTGTGTTATGTACTTGTGTGCATTGGACCCCCCCCCCCCACACACACACGCCATGGTTTAAATCCTGTCCTGTATGAGATTGCCTGAAATTGTAAATCAATTCTAAAACATAAGAAGGTTGACAGTTAAATGTACACAGTCAATGCATTGCAAGATTGAAAATAGTAAAAAGGTGAATACTCAAAAAGTAAATACTTAAGTCCAGAGATCAAACTCATACATATCCTGCAGCTGTTTCGGGGAAAGGTTCAGAATGAGTGAACTACTTGTACCCATCTCAAATATATACATTTCCTTCATCAGGGATTATTTGAAAAGTTTTAAAAATGAGACATATGTACTCAGAGCCAGAGCTGGTTTCAGTCGAGTTGGTAATGAAAGGGTTAAATTCCTTAAAAACATTTATCCAAGCTTTTCTAGTCCTATTCACAGTTTGCAAAGGGGAGCCAGTTAATACAAATAATGTATCATCCCTATATAATCCTCCTTTAATGTTAGGGAACTTTTCCGTTATTTTTGAGAGCAGAAATAAGCTGAACAAGTCTGTAACTTGTGCTGAATCCTATGATCCCATTGTTATATCAAAGTTATCTTGAAGGTCATTTTGTGTCCAGTTCTTATCCCTAAAAGATATCAATGTTTTCCTGCCAGTTATCATTATATGGTAAGATAGCCTTAGACCTCTGAACAAAAGCAATTGCTTTATCCAACAAATTCAGTGATATAGATTGATAATAATTATTTATATCAAATTGTAGGAAATATGTTTTTCTTCTATCATTTACTGAGTAGAACCAAGTGATAACATCATCCATACTACTCCAAAGTGGTAAATTGACATTACTCTTTATGGTTGGGATAATTCTACCTTTAATAGATTTATTCTACCAAGGTCGGATTTTGATGGGCATATTAGTGGGCTTTCAAAGTTTTCTTTATGGTCCTGAAATGTAAAATGGGGTATCTTAGGAGTGTTACGGTTCAGTTCAATCCAATAATTTAAATTCTTCAATTAAAGCATAATGTTTTTTATTGATTATATTCAATTTATTATCAGTTTCTATTTTATATTTAGTATTGACCTCTTTCAGGACAAAGTTGTTGCAGGAATCAACTGGAAGTGAGTAACAGTTTCCCCTTTTATCCGATAATATTTGAAGGTTTAGAGACTTTTCTTATATTTTAGAAATAATGTTTGATAGTTCCTTTTGAATAGTGTTTGTGGTTTTGGAAATTTTTGTTTGTTTAATGTGCTAATTAGATCCCTTTTCAAAGTTTAATAATGCAGGGTTATGGTGAGGATTTCTGTATGATTTCAGATTGTAATTATGCAGGCCATCATCTATGTGCTTTCCTTTCAGGTCATAAAGGAATGTTCTCCATCTCATCCTTTTCAAAAACTCACTGATCCTTTGCAATAATAATTCCATGTAGACATCCTTAAATGGAACTGGGAACAAGTTGGGTTGGACGTCAGATGACGGCAGCGCTGCCAAAGTCCAAAAATGGCAATTCCGCTCATGCCACTGTTATACGTCTTATTCTTTTTCTATTGATTTGTTCTGTGGTTTCTGCTAGAGGGGCAATTTGAACTTCTGTCCCCTTCTTTTTAAACATTTACATAAATTTCTTGAGGTTTTCTTTTTCTGTATTGATTTTCTTTTCTTTTTCCTTGCAACTTCTGTAAAGTTGAATTTTGGCAATTCTGCCTTTAACTTTTTTTTTTTTTTTGGTTCAGATGAACCTTCAGACACAGACAAGTAAGATATCGGTGAACCTTCAGTTGCCTCTATTTTCTCAATCAAAATTTTTCAAATAAAGTTTTTGGCTTAACGCCATAGACAATTGTTTGGGCTTACGCCCCACAAGTTGGCTAAACACCACAAAGTTCAATAGTTCAAATAACAACAATGATTCAATAACAATAATTCCCCCGCTGGGGTAATTAATAACAAGTTGCTTCTATGAAGCAATAAACAGTTTTCCCCTTCTTCCCCCAACAACTAAACAATCAAAACAAACGCGACTCACCGCAACAACAAGTATACAGAACAATCAAAAAGAATAACCAACGCCAACCATATACTTTGCATTGTCTACAGAATATGGTAAATTCTTAACTTTAATATAATGAAGCAATCGTATGATCCCAGGATAACACAGCACTGCATGAACACAGTACAGTTCCTTATCAGTCGTAGCTATGCAATAGGTGCGCGATGAAAGATTAGATGCAATATTAAAGTTCCCTTGGCGGTAAATGATATCAAATTTATACTGGGCTTAGTTCGATTCGCCAACACATTATCTTTTCGTTTTTAGGTTTACTGCACTTTTGACAATTAAACATAAAAGCAACACCGTTTTGATCAGTTATTTCTGTGAAGTTACATCCAAGAAGAAAATGAGGCCATTTTCTCACAGATTCAATTGCTGTCGCCTCTTTTTCAATACTCACTTGGGTTGAGGATTCTTGAAGAAATGTAACTGGCTTTCCATTTTGGTGTAAAATGCCAGATATAGCTACCTCTGATGCATCTGATTCTATTGAGAAAGGAAGGCTTTCATCAATCACTTTTAAGGTAGCGTTTGCTATATCATCTTGTAAAGTTTTTAAACTTGACAAGGTTAGTTCACTCAAAGGAAAATATAAATCTTTAGGTAAATATATTCAGTAAGAATATTATATACTGAATTTATGTTGACTGCTCCATTGTATAAAAATATTAATACTATTAAAGTATTTATATATTTAATACGAGCGAGATATATATATATATATATATATATATATATATATATATAATATATATATATATATAATAAAAGCAATTAAGATTCAAGTCAATTCTAATGAATTTACTTGAATGCGGTACTTAACTTAGATGCACCAGAAAACTATATGGTGTTAACCATACAGTAATGTGGGGTGATTATAAACGAGAAAGAAGCAACTGGCTACTCATTCATTATTATCTCCAATACTTCACGAGTGTAGCCTCACCCACTAAGATGTTTGGAGAACTCATATGTGTTTTAGCTGATGAGTACGGGACACTTTCATCTGCTGCAATATTTGCAACTTTTAATAAAGCCTGTCTTTGTATGAAACAATTGTATTAAAAACTAATCCATTCTTGTTGCTTCTTTCTCGTTTATATATATATATATATATTATATATATATATATATATAATATATATATATATATAATAAAAGCAATTAAGATTCAAGTCAATTCTAATGAATTTACTTGAATGCGGTACTTAACTTAGATGCACCAGAAAACTATATGGTGTTAACCATACAGTAATGTGGGGTGATTATAAACGAGAAAGAAGCAACTGGCTACTCATTCATTATTATCTCCAATACTTCACGAGTGTAGCCTCACCCACTAAGATGTTTGGAGAACTCATATGTGTTTTAGCTGATGAGTACGGGACACTTTCATCTGCTGCAATATTTGCAACTTTTAATAAAGCCTGTCTTTGTATGAAACAATTGTATTAAAAACTAATCCATTCTTGTTGCTTCTTTCTCGTTTATATATATATATATATATATATATATATATAAAAATAGGTGAATGAATTATCCTATGTTTATCATCAGCATGGAAAATTCATTTAACCGAAACCTGGGTAGCAAATTCACGTTAGAAACACGGTTGAAGCAACCTGTCCAAGGGTAGAAACTCCGGGTTCATGTGCAGAAATTTGTGTGTTGTATATGAATAAATGAAAGCATATACATACATAAGCATATACATACATAAGCATATACATACATAAGCATATACATACATACGCATATACATACATACGCATATGCATGCATATACATACATATATATATATACACACACATATGCATACATATATATATATATATATATATATATATATATTACCCATACAGCAAACCAAACTAAACATTTCGATATATAAAGGTCTCTTCTAATCATCCTAAATTAACCATTGATAGTATCATTATGGCTATCTCTATTAGAATCTCCAACCTATCAGCAAACAAAGATTTTTAATGCACACGCCCCACTTTATACTCTTGCTTGAAAACTAGGTGGCTTTCATGATCATATCTTCTACATCCCTGACACCAAACTCTAAACCAAATTAGCTAATCTAACATCTCACATTAACCCCAATACCACTAAAATGATCTCCTCTTTAAATTATAAACCTATAAGAAAACCTTTTGTTAACTGTACTAAATTTTATAATGGCCATGCTAGTAATCATAATAAATATACTCCTTCTATATCTAAACCCTCTCGTGCAGTAATACACCCTAAATCTAGAAAAAGGGAAATTATTTGGTTGCCCCACCCCATCTCCCATTTTCTCTCAGTCAAAAATCCACCAAAATTGTTCTTTAAAATTCTGAAACTAAATTTCCCAAAGCACCACAGATATTACCCTATATTTAACACTCTATCAAACTATCTTACTCTACCACACCTAATTTGGGTTCAATTAGTGCATCTACAAACAGAAATAAGATTCAACTCTAAATGAGTAAAAGCATAGATCACCATAAGATACTCTACATAAGTCCAAATAATATTAATAATAAAACAAAAATTATAGACGGGAGTGCAAATACATACAATTGTAGGGCCCCTGTATTATGTCCACTTGCTGGTTTATGCTTATGCAAAAACGTAATCTGTAAGTGCACAGTGCCAAGTGACAAACATCAAGCCAAAGTATACATGTACATATGCGTATACATATATATATATATGTACGTATATAATACATATATATACATATACGTATACATAAGCACCAACCGATCGTGGCCATTGCCAGCCTCGCCTGGCACGTAAAAAGCACCCACTACATTCATGGAGTGGTTGGCGTTAGGAAGGGCATCCAGCTGTAGAAACGTTGCCAGATTAGACTGGAGCCTGGTGCAGCCTTCTGACTTCCCAGACCCCGGTCGAACCGTCCAACCCATGCTAGCATGGAAAACGGACGTTAAACGACGATGATGATGATACATAGGAAGAACTAAAGACTTCAAGAAACGATATAGGACAAATGTAAATTCTTTTAAGAAGTTGAAACATAGAAATTCAACAGTGTTAGCCAGATATATACACGACTTAAAATTACAGAACCTAGATAGTGCACATAGACAGGGATCCAGTTACTGGAAGCTAAACAAGACTATTTTGTCTTGTAAGGCGTACTGTAACTGGATTAAGGAGTTAGTGATGAGGACATTAACAGGCAGTGTTGAATAACAGGTGGTGGTTTGCCCTCAAATGAGCCATTCGACATGAGTCGATTAGATTTAGCAAACAGCTAAGTTTAGATAAGAGCAGAGTAGAAAGGGATCTAGTCAAGGACTTATAAGAGGCACTAAGGTTGGGCTCTGTGTCCCAAGTTTTGGCAGCAAGATCAGCTTTAGACCGACACCTCAAAGCCAAACATGAGGAGTGTAGAGTTTGGGCTAAAGTTTGTGCATTAGGCCACAAGGGAATTAATGTTGCTGGGTTGGCCCTCACGGTAGAGACCCAGCATGGCAATGATATCACAATTAGGTCTTTGGTCGATATGAGTGTTTGATCAAGGGACAAGACAAGAGGGGCAAGGTGCTTTGGGACTTCCTGACCAGTGTCCTGCATCTCTCAGCACAAGAGGCTGAATACCATGAAGGACCGATCATGGCTAAGGTCATAGAGGTACTGTCCAAGTGTCCCAGGGACAAGTCGCCGGGACTTAGTCTACCCTATGAGTTTTACAAAAGTATGCCAGACTTGTTCGGGCACCTACTGGCCGGTATTTATGCCAACTGGCAGCAGAATGGGAGAATCCCAAGTCTGCAAGCTGGATGACACTGAGTAGAAAGGATCTGAGCAAGGGGGACATTATTAGCAATTTTCGGCCCATAACTCAGCTAAACCGAGTTAAAGATTTTGGCCAAGGTGTTAACAAAGAAGTTGGCATGAGTGATGGGGAAGCACTAACTTGTACCATTCCCGGCAGGACAAGCTCCACCTCATACACTACATCTTAGAGAGAGTGGGTAAAATCCCCGGCAAAAGTGGGGCACTGGTGCATTTAGACCAGTCTAAAGCATTCGATAGGGTCGACCATTGGTACCTGGTGGCAGTTATCAGCGTGGCCAGGCTGGGCCCGACTTTCCGAGGCTTGATTGCTGCTTTGTACAGCAACATCGAGTCTGTCATCCAAGTGAATGGATTCTTTTCAAAACCGTTCAAGATCAAGTGTTCTGTTCACCAGGGATGTCCCCTGTCCCCGCTTTTGTATGTGTTGGCTCTTGAGCCATTGCTGCAAAGAATAGAGGCAATAGGGGGCAATCCCCATGATCTGAGACTTATGCTGGGTGAATAGCAGAAAGAGTGCTGACAGGTGCTTACACTACTCTCCCAGGCAGGCATTGCCTGCAGCAGAAGTCCCACTGCAGATTTCTAGAGTGGGCTGGTAGAGTATATGTCAGATGCTGTCCTAAGGGAGACTCTGGGCTTTGAAGGAAACCAGTTGGTCAACCTATTCGGAAGGACTTTCGGGCCGGGTATCTGGATAATCACCAGATATCCCTGGCCTGGTTTTGTTATCGATCTGCCTTACCTGTTCGAAAGAGGCTGTTGAGGCATGGTTATGCCATCCCACTAACATGCCCGAGGTTTGGGTGGGACAGTGAAACTGTCCTGCACGCTTTAGTGCAATGTGCGGAGAATACTGTTCAACATAGGACTGATAACCTATGTTGAACAGCTGTTGTCAACGACAGGAAGAGTACAGCTATCAGCTGGGTCTATTATTAAGATTGTGCGGAGAGCTGGCAGAAACGTTAGCATGCCGGGCGAAATGCTTAGCAGTATTTCGTCTGCTGTTATGTTCCAAGTTCAAATTCCGCCGAGGTTGACTTTGCCTTTCATCCTTTCGGGGTCAATAAATTAAGTACCAGTTACACACTTGGGTCGTTGTAATCGACTTAATCCATTTGTCTGTCCTTGTTTGTCCCCTTTGTGTGTAGCCCCTTGTGGGCAATAAAGAAATAAGATTGTGCCACCCTCTACTCTTAACAGGGAGTGGAAGGCCTGTTTTCTCTGCATAGTGGCCATATTGAAAGAAACCGTGTGGATGACGCATGAAAGGGGGATTGCAACGAGTACCTTCATCTTGGGCCGAGGGTTGGTTAGTTATTTTAATTACCACCTTAATAGTAAAATCCGGCTGGAGAGGAGATAGCTGTCACATAGTATGTTTGTAAAATGATGGATGAATGTAGTAAGAAAACTGAGAATAAATGGAACCGGTTAAGTACAGTCATCAAACCCCAAAAAAAGGGAGACGTCGGTGAATGGCGGTGGGGTTAATTAAACCAGGGAATTCATTCATACAAGAAAAAATTTTTAAATCTTATATCGTATTCATCTGATTTTCATTCGATTTTATTGTAAATTTTTATTGTAACGTTCAGTTCCTACCTATTTATATTTGTCTGTCCTTGTATTGTACCCCCTTTGTAATGCCCTACATGGCAATTTCAGAAATAAAAACCCTGAACGCACATCTTGAGTACGACGTTATTATTGTGAGTTTATAAGTAAGTTGTTATATTTGTTGAACATTTTTGAACTTTTATTTGTTGAAAAAACTTTGTTGCTGCTCTTCACGGCATTTGTTTATGCTTCCCCCTTGTTCGATGGGGGTAGCACTGTTTTCAAAAAAAAAAAAAAAGAAAAAATGGAGTAGGCACTTACCAACCACATGGTTCCGGGTTCAGTCCCACTGTGTGGCACCTTGGGCAAGTGTCTTCTACTATAGCCTCGGGCCGACCAAGGCCTTGTGAGTGGATTTGGTAGACAGAAATTAAAAGAAGCCTGTCGAATATATATATGTGTGTGTGTGTGTGTTTGTCTGTGTTTGTCCCCCAACATCGCTTGACAACTGATGCTGGTGTGTTTACATCCTTGTAACTTAGCGGTTCGGCAAAAGAGAATAAGTACTAGGCTTACAAAGAATAAGTCCTGGGTCAATTTGCTCGACTAAAAGGCAGTGCTCCAGCATGGCCGCAGTGAAATGACTGAAACAAGTAAAAGAGTATGAAAACGTTAGCTCCTTGGAGCTTTCTGAGGGAGAAATTGTCTCCTGTAAAAATGTTGAGCTCTGTAAAAGAACAAAGAAAAGTTGTCTCCCATCAAGGAGAATGAAAAAACAAATGGTTCTGGAAAAAAAAAGTATCTTCTGTTAAAGAAAGTGAAAAAAAGTTAAGCTCTGTAAAAGAGATTAGAAAAAAAAAAAAATTGTGTCTCCTGTTAAGGAAAGTGATAAAGGGTTAACTGTGAATATGGAACCCCAAAAAGTTGTGTCTCCTGCTAAGGAGACTGGAAAAACTAATTTGGTGGCAGCTGCTAGAGTAGCCAGAAGAGATTTAAAGATTGATATAGAAGAGATGGAAAAATTCAAGCAAATGATCAAGTGGGAGGGGCATGAACTAACAATATCCCCTCCCAGCAAATGAGCAAGTGGGAGGGGCATGAACTAACAATATCCCCTCCCAGCAAATGAGCAAGTGGGAGGGGCATGAACTAACAATATCCCCTCCCAGCAAAATATTTTAAAAAGCAGTCATTTACAAGACTGGATACAGCAAATAGGGGTGCAGTGGAGAAGTGTCTACTAAACTCTTGTTATTTTTATATGCATCAACAAGGCAGTTCTTTTGAATATTTCTATAAATACTTTGACACAGGTGAAAAATGGGTCCTGATATTCTAGCTTCAGGAATTTTTTCTTGGAGGGCTTTGATGCTAGACAACTCAAAATCTACTAAAATGAATGTAGGGCTTAACTGAATTCCTTTTGTTTCTGCGATGAATATATCCGTGTTGTTTTTCCAGTCTATCTATCTATCTATCTATCCGCTCAGTCGAAGTCGACTCTCGGTTACTCGTTGGATCAGTGTCCTCCAGTTAGTTCTATCCTGGGCCGCTTCTTTTAGATTGGCTATGTCCATTCTGGTATCACTCTTGATGGTGTCAAGCCAGCAGGTTCTTGGTCAGCCTCTTCCTCTCTTGCCACTGACTATTCCGAGCATGATGTCCTTCTCCAGGGATTTTCTCCGCATAATATAACCAAAATATGCCAATCTATGCTTGGTGATCCTAGTTTTTCCAGTCAGCTACATGCAAACAGCTGGGAAAATTGGTTCTTGGAATCTGTAAGAGATACTATATAACCGAGAGAAGAGTTGTGGACAAGTTTTAAAAGTCTCATCTAAAAACCAGATATCAGAGTCAGCTAATCTTTGTAAATTATCTTCACTTCTGAAATCTGTAATTCTCTCTTGGAGCTCATCCTCTTCCTCATCTTCATCCTCTTCAATTAATTCATTCAAAGTGTCCCTGTTTATCTTTGTGTCAAACAAAAGGAAGTTTCTTTCCCCAGTTTGTGTGACCTTGAATTTCTCTGGGATTACCAAATCTATCACAGAATTTGATTCCACTGGAAATTCTTTTTTACGAATGCACTGAATAAGGTGCCTCATAGCTGATGTACTTGGCATTTCAATGGCTTCATTTATATCTAGTTTCTGCCAAGCTTCCTGTATAATTGCTGCTGCCGTTGTTGTTAAGCAACAAGATGGGTAAGGGTGATTAGGTGATGGTCTAGGGCTTTGGGGTGGGAGACCCCAGACCTTGAAAAAAAAAAAAACTTTGGTCGTCTTGTTGTAGTTGAGGGCTCTTCGTTGACACCTGACACCACTGGGAGGTGGCCCTCGAAGTTGCTGGAAATGGAGATCTCCAGGTCCAAATTCTTGAACGGCTGCTGCTGGTGTAGAATTTGTAGCTCGAGCCTTATCTTTCAGTTCATCAAGAACTTGTATTATTTCCTCTCTCCCTGCAAGCGGTGCATGACTTTGTGCCCTTCTTTTGGATATCCAGCTACCATGTGCATTAAAAAGTGGAACTCCACAATGGGTTACGGAACCACAACAACTTTTGTCCTCTCACCTGAAGTAACGATTCTGGTCTTGGGATCATTGGTAATGGTAGATGTGCTCCCGAAAGGATAATTTGCCTTTTCTGGGATTTGACAAATTCATATTCATCCATCATGGGCGCAGGAGTGGCTGTGTGGTAAGTAGCTTACTAACCAACCACATGGTTCCGGATGTGTGGCATCTTGGGCAAGTGTCTTCTACTATAGCCTCGGGCCGACCAAAGCCTTGTGAGTGGATTTGGTAGACGGAAACTGAAAGAAGCCCGTCGTATATATGTATATATATATATATATGTGTGTGCGTGTGTAAGTTTGTGTGTCTGTGTTTGTCCCTCCAACATCGCTTGACAACCGATGGTGGTGTGTTTACGTCCCCGTCACTTAGCGGTTCAGCAAAAGAGACCGATAGAATAAGTACTAGGCTTACAAAGAATAAGTCCTGGGGTCAATTTGCTCAACTAAAGGTGGTGCTCCAGCATGGCCGCAGTCAAATGACTGAAACAAGTAAAAGAGAAAAGTAAAGAGTAAGATGATAATAAGAAATAAAACTCTGCTATTTACAATAGAACAAACGGCCAAAAGCTTCAGAATCAGCTGAACTATTTTCCTAAAAAAACTCTAACACTTTTATTTTAACGGTGACGGTTAAGTCAATAATTGTATGCATAATACTATTACAGAACCATGAGGTCAATTACCATTGAAAGAGTTTTAAGTTTGAACCCTTCCCAAAAAGGAAAACTACTTAAACAGCAGATGATGTTTTTTTTATTTAGATTTGTCACTCTTTTGCTATGTCACGCTTTTGAAATGTCATTCTTTTAAAACACACCCATATATACACACACACACATATGTATATCATCATCATCATCATACATCCATTTAACACACACACACACACACACACACACACACACATATTCCTTTAGAGGAATGGGTGTGCTTGTTTGCTTTGGCACAATTCATCAGACTGTAGATTTCTGATATTAGTCTGTGATTTCTTCAATGGAATGTCTACATTCTTCATAGTCAAATGGTATTTTGTGTTTATTACCATTAAAGCTGAAAATACAGAATCAAACAAGAATTTGTAAAAAAACTGCTATTGTTATCTTGAATAATTATTGGAAATTCCTTCTTCATGTTCAGTCAAGAACTAATGCTGAAGCTGGTTTTTGAAAAATTCAAGTATAAGATCGGAATCACATGATAGCTCTACAAATTCTTTAGTTTTTCATTCATTCCAATGTGTGTTACAGTTTATAGAATTTGGATTCAATCTAATTTGCAGTTGTCAATGTCTGCTAGAAAATATTTGCAGAACTGTTTTTATCAAATGTGCCAAACGTCCAATTACATTCAGCTTGAATTAAAGTCAAATTATTTTCCCAGTAAAAAATGGACAGTACATACAGGTCTTGAATGGTCAAACAGAAGTAACTAAGTGTTTTGGTGGTTTTACTATCACCTGTCCACCTGGGAGACACCTGGTCACATTTGTGCACAGGCTTTTTTGCTTCTTGTAATAGGGACAATATTATTGGTCAGAAGGTCCATTTGCTGTGATCAGCTACTACATAGATGTTCCAGGATTCTGCTGCTGGTGATGGGCAGAGTCATTGTGACATTGAAAGATTTGAAGAGATCTCTGGACTACAAAGAAAATGGTGAACAGAGGGAGGGGATCATGGTTTGTGCAGAATATCATCACACTTTCCATCTGTGTTCCCAAGCCTGACCGTCTGAGACTACAAATATTCTCCAACCATTTCATTTGCCATCTACTTCTAGGTCGAGGCTTGGCTAGAAATATCTATCATGCAATTTTTTGTGTGGTATTCTAACCACATCTGCATAAAACTGAAGCTGTGGCCTCTCAATGCAGAGTAGTGGCTTAACCTGGAGAGAGACTCTGATCTCCAAACTGCACACCTTCTCAACACAACTCCTGAGGTCCTTTCGATGAACCCTATTTCTTCCACTTGTATTCAAGATCATAATCTTTCAGTCATTACAAAACATATATGACCCTAGGTAATAACACCGTGCAACACGATTTTTGTCCTTGGGTAGCAACTGTTATTTCCTATTTGTTACCCCTACAAAGTTTGAAAATGGTTTATGTTTCCTTCAAACTTTGCTTTTCTTACATTTATTCAAACCCCAAAGAATTCCTCTCAACACAAGACTATGATACTCCCTGACTGCTCCTGCTTATCATCAGAAAGGCACATATTGTCAGCCATTAAAGGACACACTCAAGTGGTTAAGGTCAAGCAACTGATAAGCAAATCTGTTGTATTGGGCAGAATATTTGCTATAACAATATTTCTGCTTCAGCAACCCAGTACTGAATCTATTTGAAATGTAATGGAAAATAGGTTAGTTGCAAAACATTGATGTCCAGATGACAAAAGCAAAGTTTGAGGGGAATGGTAGTGATTTCCTTTGATTTCTAGACAGAAGCAAATAGGAAATAACACTTACTGACCAAATACAACAAAAAAATATAATGAAAATTTTGTTACACAGCGTAATAGGCATAAAAGCCAAATTGAAGAGAGGACATTTGGAATGAAATCAAAGATGTGATCTTTGATATCTATCATATTAAAACAACAGTTTGATGTTGTGTTTTCAGCATCTTTAATTATACAATGAAAATTGAAGATGTAAAATCTTTTAACATAGGTGCACGTGTGTCTATGTAGTAAGAAGCTTGCTTCCCAACCACATGGTTCCGGGTTCAGTCCCACTGCGTAGCACATTTGGCAAGTGTCTTCTACTATGGCTTCGGGCCAACCATGCCTTGTGTGTGGATTTAATGGATGGAAACTGAAGGAAGCCCATCATGTGTGTGTGTGTAAAATATAAGTAAGATTCAGTTGAATTAGGTACTTAAATTGAGGCACCTTGCTAGGTCAGAATAATCTGCACACCCCAACATTATTATGTAAATATCAAACCTGGTACACATGCACCAGCCATAATGGATCGGCACCTGTACTTCTGTTACTCATTTATATACATATATGCACATATGTGGAGGCGTAATGGCCCAGTGGTTAGGGCAGCAGAGTCGCGGTTGTAGGATCACGGTTTCAATTACCGGACCGGGTGTTGTGAGTATTTATTGAGTGAAAACACCTAAAGCTCCACAAGGCTCCGGCAGGGGGTGGTGGCGATCCCTGCTGTACTCTTTCGCCACAATTTTCTCTCAATCTTTCTTCTGTTGGCCTGCTCGCTTAGCCAGCGGGGTGGCGTCATTTGAAGCCTAAAACAATGTGAAGCGCATTGTGACCAGCGATGTGTAGCAACATCTGATAGCCTGGTCGGTCATGGTGGTGATATATAATGTATGTATCTATGTGTGCATGTATTTGTGTCCGTTTGTCCCCCACCACTGCCTGACAACCAGTGTTAGTGTGGTTAGGTCCCCATAACTTAAAGGTATGGCAAGAGACTGATAAAAACATTAAAAAATATAAAAAAAGTCTTGGGGTCAATTTGTTCGACTAAAACCCTTCAAGGCAGTGCCCCAGTATGGCCACAGTCAAATGACTGAAACAAGTGAAAATCCCCATCATTATCTTAATGTAATTTAACATCAACTTTTCCTTGCTTGCATGGGTTAGATGGATTATTTTGGGGCTGATTTTCTATGGCTGGATGCCCTTCCTGTCACCAAACCGTACCTGTTTCCAAGCAAGGTAATATTTTCCCCTGGCCAGATTTATTTTTCATGGAAGATTGAAAATGACCAAAACTGGTCACATGACAACGACACATTTACAACTATTGAGTGATGTCCAAGACAAGGAGACACAAACTCACACACATGAATACACACACATATATGTGTGCGCGCACACACACACACACAAGCACTCACATATACAGGTACCCACACATATGCACACACATACACATATGCACATATACATACACACAAGCACATACACACACACACACACAACATGAATACACACAAATATATGCACACACACAAAAGTACACATACACACACATGCACCGACACCCACACCCACACAGGAATACAAACACATATATATGCACACACACACATATACACACATACGAGCACACATACACACACAACATGAATCCACACAAATATATGCACACACATACACACACACACACACACACATGAATACACACACATATATGCACGCACACACACATATATGCACACACACAAACACATATACACACATGCACCCCCCCACACACACAGAGGCTTCTTTCAGTTTCCGTCCACCAAACCCATTTACAAAGCTTTGATCAGCCCAAGGCTATAGCAGTTACGTGCCCAGGATGCCATGCACTGGTACTGAACCTGGAACCATGTGATTGGGAAGAAGACTTCTTACCACAAAACTATTCCTTTGCCTATAAATTATAGAATGTAACAATTAAAAAAAAACAACAACAAAACCCCTTAAATATTGAACAAAGCTGAAAATGTAATCAAAAATTTTAATATAAAGAAACAAATTTGAGTCTCGTTATGCTCTCAACGACCTTAATTATACCGAAAAATCAAAGTCGTTAACATAATGAAGCTATGTTAATGAAGCTTTTATAAATTTATGCATCAAATGAGAAATAAGAACATTTTATAAAAATCTGAAATTTCCATAGACCAACTAGTTGTTGTTGTTATTATTGTTGTTGTTGTTATTATTATTATTGTTATTATTATTGTTATTATTATTGTTATTATTATTATTATTATTGTTATTATTATTATCATTATTTTTATTGATAAGGTGGGAAGCTGGCAGAATTGTTAGCAAGCTGGGTGAAATGCTTAGTGGCATTTTGAGTGTCTTTACGTTCTCAGTTCAAATTCCACCGAAGTCGATCGACTTTGCCTTTCATCCCTTTGGGGTCAATAAATTAAGTAGCAATGAAACGCTGGAGCTGATGTGATTGACTCATCCCCTTACCCCAAATGGTTGCCCTTGTGGCAAAATTTGAAACCATTATTATTATTATTATTAATATTATTACCTCTGACTTAGTGAAGGCAGAGGCATTGTTTTCAGTCGTGTTTGTTAGTCTGTGAAGATATCTCAAGAACTGCTGGATGAATTCTGATGAAATTTTCAGAGATGTTTGGCCTCATGACTGGCATGAACTGATTAGATTTTGGGATCGATCCAGTACCGGACAAGGAAACTGGATTATTTTTCCTGTTTTTTTTACTTAATTTTTGAGTGAGGTCGGGTTCATTTTTAGTATTCTTGTTTGTGAAAGCAGTAGAGTTTATTTCAGATTTTCTCATTTTAAAAATCCTCTCTGGCTAATCATTGAGAGGATGTTGGTGTTGCCTTGGCAGAGATTTGTGCTCTCTGGGTGCTCTTGTTTTTGCCATTATTATCATTATTATTATTATTATTATTAAGGTGGTGAGCTGACAGAATTGTTGGCATGCTGGGTGAAATGTTTAGTGGCATTTTGACGGTCTTTACATTCTGAGTTCAAATTCCAGCAAGGTCAACTATGCCTTTCATTCTTTCGGGGTCAATAAATTAAGTTCCAGTGAAACACTGGGGTCAATGTATTTGACTAGTCCTCTCCTGCAAAATTTTAGGCCTAGTGCCTATAACAGAAAGAATTATTATTATTATTATTATTATTATTATTATTATTATTAAGGCAGTGAGCTGGCAGAATCATTAGCATGCCAGGCAAAAATGCTCATTGGCATTTTTATGTCTCAGGGTTCTGAGTTCAAATGCTGCCAACATCATCTTTGCCTTTTGTTCTTCCAGGGTTGATAAAATAAGTATCAGCTGAATATTGGGGTTCACCCCTATGGGTTATTACCTTAACGGTAGTGGGGGAGTTTGCAAGTTTCAATGACCTGAAGAGCTTTGCTGTCCGGAGTTCTGTACTCCTGGTAGGGTCACCCAAGGCAGTAAGGTCGACAGGTAGAAGTCAGACAGAATAATCCACTGACCCTTCAGGTTGGGGGTTGAGCAATAGGCTAATAACCTATTCTCGTAAAAAGAAGTATCAAATAGACACCCCACCTATCCAGTGCCAAAATTTGAAACAAAGGCAGTGAACTTGCAGAATCATCAGCGGGTCAGGCAAAACACCTCACAGTATTTGCTCCAGATTTTTACATTCTGAGTTCAAATTCTGCTGAGGTCAGCTTTGCCTGTCGTCTTTGTGGGATCAATAAAATAAAGTACCAATGAAGTACTGGGGGCCATTATAACTGACTTACCTGTCCCCTCAAAATTTCAGACCCTAGTACCAATAGTAGAAATGATAATAATTATTATTATTATTTTCTGATTGATTTGCATTTTATTTCATCTTTCATATATGTCAGATGGAAAAAAAAAACTTCCTGAGAATGTGGGCCACTGATGTCAACACAATTTTTTGAGTTTCATAGATTGTGATTTTCCCACGGATCTGGTCAAAAAATTTGTCAGTACCTTTCTTGATCATTCCTAGGGCACCTATAACAACAGGGGTATGTCCTAGATATCACAATCTCAAGGTCCTTATATTTCAACAGTTTTTAAAATTCCTTTGCTGAGATGTTGCTATCTGTAGGTACTGTCAAATAAATCAACAGGCATGGTTTTTCTCTTACGTCTTCAATGATGATGTCTGGTCTGTTATCATTTATTTGCCTGTTTGAACATTCTTTCCCTCAGTGACTGGCTCTGGATGGTGTTCATACCAGTTCTTAGTGTGGGAGATATCATAATGATGGCATATACTCCAGTGCAAGTATTGGCCAGCTTGGTCATATCTGGTTTTATATTCTGTAGGGTCAAGGACTGAGCAACTGGCAAGAATATGGCCAACACTCTAAAGTTTGTCATTGCAGCGGTCACACTTTGTGTCCACTCATTATATGTGATATTAGCTTGGTAGTTCCTGGTAAGGAGAATTTGATCTTGTACCGCTAGGATAAAGCCTTTTGTTTTGGCTTTCAAACCACCACTCTGCAGCCACTAATGGGTTCTTCTCATCTCTACATCAGCTTCTCTTGCTCATCTGGTGTATTGCCCATGCAATGGTTTTTCTTTTCACAATCTTGATATTTCCTTCAAGCTTTCCTGTTTGGCTTTTGTTTTACACTTTTTTGCTGCTTTGGTGAGTAGTGTCTCCTCCTTATCATGTGTTTAAAAATAACAATAATGAAATTATTCTATACAGTGCTCAGGTGCACCAAAATTGTTTTTTGTTTGCTGGAAGAACTTCTGATTTATTTTTGTGATTTAAAAAAAAAAATTCCTCTTACCTCTCCTCAAACCATTATCATTTTTTTTTATTTTGATTAATCTTAAAATTGTTCATTTTAAAAAATTTTGTTACTGATTTTATTTTGTATATTATATTTCTGAAAACAAAATTATTCTTATTATTTCTGAGTTTGCTTGAAAAAAAATCAGTATGCAGTCTTGGTATAAGAAGAACAGCTTAAAGATTAAAATTACTCCTTGATAATCAGGGAGGTTAAGCTCCTGTCTGTATTTATATGCTTCCTTTGAGATTCAGCTCACAATCATAAGGTCATGATTTCAATTCCCAGGAATATTACTGTGTCGTCGAGTAATATATTTTATTTCAACTTGCTCCAGTCCAGTCATCTGGCAAAAATGAGTAGTACCCACTTTTTCAAAGGGCCAGCCTTGTCATATTCTGTGACACACTGAACCACCCTCAGAACTACGTTAAGGGTACATGTGTCTGTGGAGTACTCAGCCACTTTCATGTTAATTTCATGAGCAGGTTGATTGTATCAACCAGAACCCTCATTGTCATAACTGACGGAGTTCCAAAGATTAATATTATATTAAGGCAGTGAGTTGGCAGAACCGTTTAAGCAACAGACAAAATACCTGTAGTATTTGTCCCAAATCTTGATGTTCTTGGTTCAAATACTCCTGAGGTCAACTTTGCCTTTTATCTTTTCAAAGTTGATAAAATGAATACCAGTTGAGAAATTGGGATTGATGCAAACAGCTGAACCCTATTCACACAATTCTTGTGTCAAAAATAGAATTATTATTATTAAGGCAGTGAGATGGCAGAATGGTTAGCACTCTGGGTGAAATGCTTAGTGATATTTCATCCAACTTTATGTTCTGGGCTCAAGATCTGCCAAGGTCGACTTTGCCTTTCACTAAACAGGATGCACCATCCAAAATCAGACATCCACAGGCTCTATCTCTCATGGAAGGAAGGCAGTAGAGGTCTAATCTAGCTTGAAACATCCTATAAAATGACCATAATAGGACTCCAAGTTTACATCCAAAGTAACACCAACCGGATGATACAGCTGGTTAGGCAACATGAACAGGATAAGAAACTATGCTTCAATCTCAAAGGAAGCATATAAATACAGATGAGAGCTTACCCTCCCTGGTTATGGTGTTTATAAGGACACACCACTCACCAAGGCAGCAAAAAAGTGTAAAACGTGTGGTGTTAGTGGTGTTATGGGCTGTGATGGAGCTATGAGGTGTTGGTGGAGGGGATTGCAGATGAGGTGGATGGAAGTAAGGATTGCAGGGGCCAGTGAGACAGGCAGAGGGCATGTGTGGGCAGGAAGCATGTGTGGTCAGTTCGAGCAGAGACGGCGCAGAGACAAGACGTGTTTAATTTTTGAGAGTGACCGCTGATTTTGCCGAGGTCAACAGGTCAGGCCTTTTGAATTTCTTTCTCCCTTTTGCTTCTTTTTCTGTTGTCCGTTTCCTCCATCACACAACAAAATGAAAGCCAAATAGAAAAGCTTGAAGGAAATATCAAGACTGCGGCTAACATCGAGTTTACCTTCCATCCTTCTCAGTTGATTAGATATGTACCAGTTGAATACTAGGGGTCAATGTAATCAACTTACCCTTTCCCCATAAGCTGCTGGCCTTGTGCCAAAATTTGAAATCATTATTATTGATCTTATTATTGTTAATTATTGAATTGTTTCAGAAAGTCTTTTTGCTTCTTCTCCTCTGTTCTTGTTCGTTTCATTTCTTCTCGACAGCTTTAACAAATCTCAGCATTGTTGTGTTCGTTGTTTCTATCTTCTAATTTCTCTAATCAATTCTTTCCAATTTATTCAATTATTTATTAATTTATTTACTGATGGTGATGGTAGTGGTAGTGGTGATGTAGAGAAGGGAACGGAGGAGTGTGAAGTCTTCCCCCCAGCATTCATGATTGACAGCAATAATTGTAGTTTTGATTTCATTAACGATGTGTTGTCTCGTTCTTTCACTTCATAATTGAATTTTATAGAAAATATTGAATATTTAATTAACAACATCCAACTGCTGTTTTTTTTCCTTTCTTTGCTGATTGTTTTTTGTTTTTGTTTTTGTTTTTTCTCTTCTGCAACTATTAAGGATATTTATTTATAAGATTAATTCTAAGAAGGTTCTAGAAATTTCTTGTTTCAAAAATGTTTTGGAATATATTAGATTTTCTTTCTACTTGTTTCAGTCATTAGACTGTGGTCATACTGGGGCACTGCCTTGAAGAATTCTTTATTGAATGAAATTACTCCCGTTCTTAGTTTTCAAGCCTGGTCCTTATTCTAAGTTATGGAGGAATAAACAAACACTGGTTGTCAAGCGGTGGTGAGGGACAGACACACACGTGTGTGTGTGTGCATATATATATTGGGTTGTCTGGAAAGTTCATGCCGATTTATAGCAGCTTACCTTTCGACTTATTTAAGAACATTGTTGAGTCCATAAAATAGGATTTGACTACACCTCCATTTAGAGCACAGTTTAAGCTATCTTTCCATGGAAGAAGGTCTATGTTCCTATAACCTGTTTTAATTCTGTAACCCTTTAAAATGGAAGATAAGAAATTCATTTTCGGCACTTGATGCTTTGGGAACCAGACAAAAATTGCTGCAGCTCGGCTGGGATGGGTTACCCCACCCTTCATATTCACCAGATATTGCTCCTTCGGATTTCCACTTATTCAGGTCTCTGCAGAATTGTCTCAATGGTAAAAATTTCAATTCCTTGGATGACGTAAAAAGATACCTTGATGAATTCTTTGCCATGAAACCACCTCAATTCTGGGAAGAAGGTATTTTCAAGTTAAAGGAAAGATGGAGACGCATTGTGCAACAAAATGGTTCATATTTGGTTGATTAAAAATGTAATGGCAAGTATTTATTGAGCTTTCTGTTTCCTTTAAAAATTGGCACAAACTTTCCAGACAACCCAATATATATATATACTAGCAGTATCGCCCGGCGTTGCTCGGGTTTGTAAGGGAAATAATTATATAAGCATTTTTAGAGATGTAAAGTATAATAGCCATCTCAATATGGCTAACCACAAAGGGGGAGGGGTGTTACTGTAGCTTTTTACGTTCTGAGATTTAATAATAAATTTTAGAGAGTTACTTCCCTTATATATGTCAAAAATGGATTAAAAATGGGAAAAATTGATGGTAAATTTTTTTTTAAATCGTAGACTCACGCTAATACCCAGACGGTCTCGATATGAATCACGGCTATAAGATACCCGGTTTTGGTTAAACTGCACCGCAAAATGTGGGAGTAGTTAGGAATCTTAATCGTAGGAGACAGACACACAACCTCACTTTTATATATAAAGATTTCCTCTATTTACATAATATTGAGGTCTCTTTCTTTCTTTTGTTATCTTACTGTTTTTACCAATATACATATATATATATATATAAATATATATATAGTTACAGAGATGTACTTGCATAGCAAGTGACTTGATCTGAGATCGTGTGCTGGAACGAAAACAGTTGCAGCGTTGAAGGTGTTTATAAGCCATTAAGAAACACACAAAAACCGTTAGATTCACTTCAACATTTAAATTTAATTTGTCAAAATATTTTCGTCGCTTTGAGACCGCGACCTGTTAGCACGATATTTTTGTCAGTGAACAGGTCGCGGTCTCAAAGCGACGAAAATATTTTGGCAAATTAAATTTAAATGTTGAAGTGAATGTAACGGTTTTTGTGTGTTTCTTAAATGGCTTATAAACACCTTCCACGCTGCAATATATATATACACACATATATATATATATATGTATGTATGTATGTATGTGTGTATATGTGTATGCATGTATGTGTGTGTGTGTGCGTGTCTGTGCTTGTGATTGTCCTCCACCACTGCTTGACAACGAATGTTGGTTTGTTTACATCCCTGTCACCTAGTGGTTTGACAAAGGAAACAGATAGAATAAGTACAATGCTTACAAAAATAAAACTGGAGTTGATTCATTAAACTACAATTCTTCAAGGCATTGCCCCAGCATGGCCACAGACCAATGGCTGGAAAAAGCAGAAGAATAAAAGAATACATTCTCTGCTTTAGTCTTATGTTCAAGGCATGAGAAAGCTTGAGTTTACATGAGCAGGCCTAACAGACCTGGTAGAAACAGCAACCAAATCTCCCTCAAATCACACCTTACTGTCTTATGTATGTATATATATATATATGAGCCAATGAGGGGGACCTCTACATGGTAGCTAGACCTGGTAGAAATAGCAGCCAAATTTCCCCCAAATCACACCTTACTGTCTTATCTATGTATATATGTATGTATGAGCCTATGAGGGAGACCCCTACATGGCAGCTAGACCTGGTAGAAATAGCAGCCAAATTTCCCCCAATCACACCTTACTGTCTTATCTATGTATATATGTATGTATGAGCCTATGAGGGAGATCCCTACATGGCAGCTAGACCTGGTAGAAATAGCAGCCAAATCTCCCCCAATCACACCTTACTGTCTTATCTATGTATATATGTATGTATGAGCCTATGAGGGAGACCCCTACATGGCAGCTAGACATGGTAGAAATAGCAGCCAAATCTCCCTCAAATCACACCTTACTGTCTTATCTTTCTGCTACTTGGATATAGGTGTTATATTCGTCCTAAAAACTTTCCTGTCACACACTCACGCACACGCACACACACACACACACACGCACCCTCACACACACACACACGCGCACACCCACACACACCCACTCACACACACGCACGTTAGCTTACAATTTTATTTATATATTTGCGTGTCTATGTGTTGAAAGAGGAAGTGGGAGGCAGAGTGAAAGAATCACTCACTACAGTAAGTCAATTACTTTCATTTTATTCGTTGCCCACTGTGTGTGTGCGTTTGCGTGTGCTGTAAACCAGACTAAGAAAAACATTTGACACACACACCAGAATGTGAGTTTTCTGTAAATTTTGCTTAATTGGAGTTTAAATTTAAAAAACTGGACCTGGCATGACGCGATGCATTGTACTCTTAAAAATGCAAGGTAAATTGTAATTGAAGAAATCCTATATTGTAGATTTGTATAACTCCCAAAGGGAGGCAGATAAAATCTGCCTTTTATAATAAGATATATATATATATGTATACACATACATGTATATGAATATATGTATATATATGTATGAATATATGTATATACAGGGTGCAGTGAATAAACTGTTGTCTAAATTACTCAAAAATGAAAATAACACTGACATCTCATTTTAGCAGATATATTTACCAAAATTATTTTAAAATATCTTGAAATACTAAAGAGAAAATTGGCTTCAACCACAGCATCCAGACGACTTCGGAATCTCCTGTAACTCTTCTGGATGGTCTCCTTGTTTAAGTTGCTCAATGCTGCCATAATCCTTGCCTTCAGTTCATCTTTGGTGTTACAGGAGTTTTGTTGGTCTCTGACTCAACTGTTCCCCATGCATAATAATCAAGGCAGTTGCAGTCTGGGGATTTAGGTGGCCACAACTGCTTAACTTCTCAAGCTAACCTGTCTTATCTCTCGAATTTTCTTTCTTCTTTATCGCATACCTGGCTATATTGTCGTGGCATCTCTTATATTCCTTCTGGGCTAGTGGCGTACATTGGTTGGTAATATACTATTAAGTTTCACCATTTTATCCGCAGATTCTGCACTTATCACTTTCTGATGTTGTCTATTCTGTATTTTATGTAGTTTGTTCTTAGTGCTTGATCTTGGGCAGCACAGATTAGAGCCTTCGTTTCCGGTTTTAAATCACTTTTAGTCATCCACGACCATCTTTTTTCTCTGTCTGTCTTATCTCCAACGTCCTTATGAAATTGTCCCTGCATTCTTTTTTTTACCCACCTATAATCAGTTTCATTTGTTTTCAATTTCTTGTATAGTGCTTTATCTTTGCACTCTTTCATCCTACACAAGCCTGACCTTCCTACTTTCTTTATTGTTGTTGTTGTTGTTAAGCTAGCAAGCTGGCAGGATCGTTAGCATTCCAGGAAAAATGCTCATCAGCATCCTGCCTATCCCCATGTTCTTAGTTCAAATTTTTGCCCAGGTTGATTTGCCTTTCATTTTCTCAGGGTCAATAAAATCAGCACCAGTTGACCCTGGGGTCAATGTAATCAACTTACCCTCTCCTCCAAAATTGCTGGCCTTGTACCAAAGTATGAAACCATGATTATTATTATGATTATTATTATTATTATTATTATTATTTTTATTATTATTACTACTATTATTATTATTATTATTATTATTATTTTTATCATTATTATTATTATTATTATTATTATTATTATTATTATTATTATTAAGGTGGTGAGTTGGCAGAGTTGTTAGCACTCTGGGCAAAATGTTTAGCAGCATTTCACCTTTTGAAATACTGGGGTTAACATAATTGACTATTCCCCTCTCCCTTGTGCCTTTAGTAGAAAGGACTATTGTTATCATTATTATTATTATCATTATTATTATTATTATGAGGTGGCAAGCTGGCAGAACTGTTAACGCGCTAGGTAAAATAGGCATTTTGTCCATCTTTATGTTTTGAGTTCGAATTCTGCTGAGGTTAACTTTACCTTACATCCTTTCAAGGTTGATAAATTAAGTACCAGTGAAACACTTGGGTTGATGCAATTAACTAGTCCCATCAGCCAAAATTTCAGGCCTTGTGCCCCAAAGGGTTATTATCAGTATCCTGATATTTTCAAAATCAGGGGCACTTAAAAAGCACCCACTACACTCTCGGAGTGGTTGATGTCAGGAAGGGCATCCAGCTGTAGAAACCTTGCCAGATCAGATTGGAGCCTGGTGCAGCTTCCTGGCTTGCCAGTTCCCAGTCAAACCATCCAACCCAAACCAGCATGGAAAACGGACATCAAACAAGGATGATGATGGCGATGATTAATCTGGGGCAGAAAGAAGACCAATATCTCTGGTTTTGTGACTGTTTTCTGTGTGAGGTTGGAGATTATAGTGTCTAAAAATGGGTATCATTTTATAACTCGTAAAATAAAAAAAATAATTTAAAAGCCAACCAAAATTAAGAAAAAAGTAATAACAACATCAACAACAACAGCAACAATAATAATAGTTAATGTTAAACTAGTTCAATGATACCTTAACCTTTGGAAGTTTGGCACCCTTTTTCACCAAATGACATTTCACAAAAGACCCCCTCTCCCTTCTGTGTAACTTGCACCCCCAAAAACAAGATAAATATACCCCAACAGATTGCTTTGATCAAAGAGAAGCTAACTTTTGTGCAGTGGTTTATTATCTTTAATAAGTCTGGCTTTTATCTTTGACTTCTTTCTGTCTTTTGAATTGGACTGCGGACATGCTGGAGCAAATCGACATCAGTTTTTGCTTTTTGTTTGAGTTTTTAAAAAAAATCTTTGTTAAGTCTGGTACTTATTCTATCAGTCTCTTACACCAAACTGCTAAGTTACGGGGATGTAAGCAAACTACTTCGGTCATCAAGTGGAGATACGGGCAGGAAGAAACACACAAACACACACACTTGAATATACACATACAACGGGCTTCCATACAGTTTCCATCTGCCAAATTCACTCACAAAGCATTATTGAGCCAATGGCTATAATAAAAGACACTTGTCCAGGGTACCACACTGTGGGATTGAACCCCAATCCACATGATTGCGAAGTCTCAGCCACACAAACATACCTGTATCTACATTCTCTTATATTATCCAATCCAGCACAAGTCTTTTCCCTTTTTTTAAATTTTATAAATATTTGCATAGACTAGCGCCCTCTGTGAGCGTATGTTTGTCCCCTGCTACTGCTTGATGACTGGTGTTTACATCATCCCCCATAACTTAGCAGTTCAGCAAAAGTAACTGATAGAACAAGTAGGGAGCTTAAAGGGAAATGGGCACTGGGGTTGATGTATTCTTTTGCTTGTTTCAGTCACTTGATTGCAGCCATGCTGGAGCACTGCCTTAAATTGAAGAAATCGATCTGAGGACTTATTCTTTGTCAGCCTAGAACTTTTGCTGAACTGGTAAGTTACGGGGACGTAAACACACCAACATCAGTTATCAAGGAATGAGGTGTGGGACAAACAAAAACTTACAAGTAGATATGGTTGATGGAAACTGAAAGAAGCCTGTCATGAAGAAGACCCATCCACCACAGCAGAATTTATACCAGTGCTGGTGCCACATAAAAGCTCTCAGTACACTCTGTGGGGTGGTTGGCATTAGGGAGGGCATCCAGCCATAGAAACCATGCCAGAAAGCTCCTACCCCTGCTTGCAACTAAGGGCCTCTCTCTCAAAGTGAAAGGTAGACTGCATGATGCATGTGTGTTACACAGCAGTGAAACATGGGCCATGACTGCTGAGGACTTGCATAGGTTTGAAAGAAATTAAGCTGGTATGATCCACTGGATGTGTAATGTCAGTGTGCATACACAAAAGAATGTAAGCACCCTGAGAGAAAAGTTGGACATAAGAAGCGTCAAATGTGGTGTGCAAGAGAGACGACTGCTCTGGTATGGTCATGTGTTACATATGGATGAGGACAGCCGTGTGAGGAAGTTCCACTCCCTAACTGTAGAAGGATCCTGTGGAAGAGGTAGAGCCAGGAAGACATGGGAGGAGATGGTGAAGCATGACCTTTTGAACATTGGGCCTTATAGAGGCAATGACAGGAAACCTAGACCTTTGGAGATATACTGTGATCGAGAAGACCTGGCAACTAAAGTGAGATTGTAGCCATGGCTGATGCCAGTGTTGCATGTCTGGTCCATTTAAAAGTACCCCTGATGCATCGGGTGATATGATATGCTTGGGAAGGCCTGTCGAGTCAAGTAAAATCAAAATTGCAGCCCTGGCTGGCCAGTGGCCCCTGACTGGCTCCCATTTCAGTGACATGTAAAAAGCACCATCTGAACCTGGCTGATGCTAGTACCCACTGACTGGTTCATAAAAAGCACTATCTGAACATGATTGATGCCAGGCCTGCCTGACTGGCTCCCCTGTGCCAGTGGCACATAAAAATCACCCATTACACTTTTGGAGTGGTTGGCGTTAGGAAGGGCATCCAGCTGTAGAAACATTGTCAGATCAGATTGGAGCCTGGTGCAGCATGGAAAACAGATGCTAAACGATGATGATGATGATGATATCTGTGTGTTTTCATGTAAGTATGTGTATATACATACATATATATATACATGTGCATGTGTGGTTGTGTATGGAATTATAACAAACACAATGGGCACTTTCTTTGACTGCACTGTTATTCCTGAATATATACACTAGATGTGAGTGTGTATATATAAGAGTATCTAGGGACAGCGATGATGATGATGATGATAAGAGAGTGGTGGTGGAATGGAACGTGCAGAAGAGTGGGTGGGGGTGTTATATATTTACTGTGAATCTTAAACAAAGTAGGTATTGATATCAATTTCTGAATTTCCACACATGATCAACTTTATTGATTTTGAGTTAATTGATTAAAGTTATTGATTATCGTCAGTTTGAAAAAAAAATTTTTTTTTCTTAAATTTAAATGCATTTTGTAGTATTTTTGTTTAGTTTTTTTTTCCTAATTTCATTTTATTATTTTTGTTGTTTTTCTTCTATTGTTTTTTCTAAAATTGCGAAGCCTTACAATATTATTGATTTCCTTTGATTGAACACATGGCTTCAGATGGAATTTCTAAGACTTTATGAAGGGAAACAAGAAATGGAATGATGCAATGCCTTGTCTTACCATTCTATCTTCTCCAAGGCAACACATTAGCTGTAAATAGGGTGGGAGGGCAAGGAGGGAAGGAGTTTACTTTGTGAATAGGTTTTTAGCATTAGTCTCTTATTCTTTTGCTCGTTTCAGTTACTTGACTGCAGCCATGCTGGAGCACCACCTTAAAGGGTTTTAGTCAAAGAAAGCGACCCCGGGACTTATTCTTTGTAAGCCTAGTACTTATTCTATTGGTCTCTTTTGCTGAACTGCTAAGTTCAGTATTTGTATATATATATATATATATATATATATATATATATATATATATACATACATTATTTACATTCGATGGATATTTGTCCTCATCTTATTTGTTGTTAACATAGCGTTTCAGCTGATATACCCTCCAGCCTTCTTCAGGTGTCTTGGGAAAATTTTGAACCTGGGTTCGCATTCCTAAGTTATTTTTCGATGTTATTATTATTATTGTTAGTGTTCAGGTCACTGCTTGAAATTGAACTTGGAATCTTGGGGTTAGTAGCCCGCAATCTTAACTACTACGCCATATAAGAGCGCAAGCTACTAACCCCAAGATTCCGAGTTTGATTCCAAGCAGTGACCTGAATACTAACAACAACAATAATAATAATAATATCGAAAAATACCTTAGGAATGAGAACCCAGGTTCAAAATTTCCCCAAGACACCTGATGGAGTCTAGAGGGTATATCAGCCAAAACGTTGTGTTAACAACAAACAAGATGAGGACAAATATCCGTCGAATGTAAATAATGTACATAAATCCTCATCTCTTAAATATAGAACTATATATATATATATATATATATATATTGCACTCTGGTCAAATCCTCTATGTTTTGGTATGGACAAAGCAAAATAATCAAGATACCCTTGGCCTAAAGAATAGCCTGTTGTATACACTTCACTTCGATCTTTACTACTTTTGAGGCTCTGCTCACTATGAAACATATGCAGTCTGGATTTTATCTGCTCCATTCCTTAACTAGTGGATTTTTATTTGCATATCTGATGAACCTGGCTGCCAACCTTGAAATATGAAATTCTTATCAGCTTATCATACTTCAATATTGGAAAAATTCACCACCTTCCGCACCAATAAACTACTGTTGTTCCTGAAAGTTGTTTTTATATTTCCTCTGGATTGCTTGAAACTCACTTACTTCCTACACTTTGACCCTTACATTTATATATATTCTTTTATGCTTCAATCATTTGACTGCAGCTGAAAGAATAAGTACCAGGCTTAGACACACATAAATAATAGGGTTGAATTATTTAACTATAAAATAAAATCCCTCAAAGCAGTGCTCCAGCATGGCCACAAATGAAACGATAAACAATAACGACGATGGTGATGATATATATATATATCCTTTTACTTGCTTCTGTCATTTGACAGTGGCCATGCTGGAACACCGCCTTTAGTCAAGCAAATCGACCTCAGGACTTATACTTTGTAAGCCTAGTACTTATTCTATTGGTTGCTTTAGCTGAACCGCTAAGTTACGGGGACATAACTGCACCAGCATTGGTTGTCAAGCAATGTTGGGGGTGGACAAGCACAAATACATATACGACGGGCTTCTTTCAGTTTCTTATTTCTTTACTGCCCACAAGGGGCTACACAGAGGGACAAACAAGCACAGACAAATGGATTAAGTCGATAATATTAACCCCAGTGCGTAACTGGTACTTATTTAATCGACCCTGAAAGGATGAAAGGCAAAAATCGACCTCAGCGGCATTTGCACACAGAATGTAAAGACAGATGAAATACTGCTAAGCATTTCGCCCGGCATGCTAATGATTCTGCCAGCTTGCCGCCTTTTCTTTCAGTTTCTATCTATTGAATCCACTCACAAGGCTTTCGTCAGCTCAAGGCTATAGTAGAAGATACTTGCCCAAGGTGCCACGCAGTGGGACTGAACCCAGAACCATGTGGCTGGTAAACAAGCTACTTACTAAACAGCCACTCATATATATACATATATACTTAGACAAAAAGGAATTAAACACAGAAAAGATATATACATAGCAAAATTTTCACAACAATAATTAAAAACACAAACACCAAAAGATATGATAATTGAATTTATTCTTTAATAACTGTATATATTTTTTTTATATTTTTTTTTTAATATTTTGTTTAAATTTAATAACTGTACATCATTGAAATTTTACAGTTTGTAAGGATGGGTGGGCGAGAGAGGGTTTAAATAGAAAGAATAATAATAAATTACTGTACAGTAACTGCATTTGTTATGTACTTTGAATGGGAAGTTTCGGGGGTGGTTTTTTTTTTGTAATTTTCATTTATATATTTTTTTCATTGTAGGTACAGGAGCACAGTTTTTACAGATAGGACTGAAAGGGGGGTGGTGTGTGGTATGGAATTGGTGATAGTGTTGTTAAAGGGAATTTGGGGCTGTGCCACTTAGTGACACATACACATATATATATAGGTTTTAGAAAGAAATATCTAGAAATATTTATACATTTTATATTTTTTGAGTCTGCAAGTGGTGGGGTCGGGTTGGTGGGCAATTAGAAATTAGGGATGAGGTTCAGCTAGCTACATACATACTATATATACATATATATGTATACACACACACATGTGTGTGTGTATATAAACATATATACATGTGTATATAAAAGTGTACATGAATATATATATATATGTATATATTATGTATGTACAACATATTTATGATGGGGTGGGATTTATTATAAACTGTACTGGAATTAAGTGCAGGTCTTTCTTTGTAACTGGTGAAACGATATAGTTAATGTACAAACCACATACAGACAGACTCGGAACAGAGTTTATCAAAGAAATTATCACCATTTATTTAATATTAATCACTTTAGGTATTGTAAATAACACATACATACAGACACACACACACACACACACAACATAAAACAACACATCACATCATTAAAATTTTACTATTGTTTGTGTTGAAGATCTATTATCATTATTATTATTATCATTATTTTTCATTTTTTTTTTTTTGTTGAGAGCGATCCGAGGGACTAATGAGGGTCGGATCAAAGTGTTAGTGTCATTGTCATTTCGTGTCTGTTATTATTATTATTATTTCAGTCCCCTGCAGGTATGGATTTGACAGTGTCTCCCTATGTCAAAGTGGAGGGTGGGGTTACACTTTAGCAAAAAGAAAAAAAAAGAGGAAAAAAAAGGATGAGGTGAATTTTTGTAATTAATATGGAAAATTAAAAAACATCTTACAAAGTCTCTTTGAATGGCAGGTACAATTAAAATGCTTGTCTTTCATTGTGTGTGTGTGTGCTTATATGCTAGTAACATCTGCCCTGCTTTAAACATGTACACAGAGACACACATACATGAAATAGAATGCATGGAATTTACTTCAGTGAGATCTATGACTGATATATATATATATATATATATATGCATGTGTGTGCATATATTATATATATACACATATACATATATTATATATATACACACATATACATACACACACATGCACATATGACTACTGCAATTTATTAAGCAAAGACTTGTTGTTGCTGTTTAAAGAAAAATGAGTGTGTGTGTGTGTGTGTGTGTGTATCAGCAAACAAGATAATGAATATACATACATTTTGTATATGTAATGTCATAAGACTTGCTCTTGTTTGCAGTCACTCTCTCTTCAAAATTGCAGCCATACTTGGCAAATGTTTCCATGTCATAATTACTAATGGTAGGAGGTGGGGGAAATAAGTTGTGGGTGGTAGTGGGAGTGATGTGTCTAATTTGAGATGTGAATGGGGAGTGGAGTGAGTGAGTGTACAACACACTGAAAAAAATTGAATTTTTTTTTGCTCAGATTCACATACTCACAACACTACAGTAAGCTCTAAATATGGTTGGAATATTACATGGAGAAACAGGAAGGAGTTGAGCAGCCATGAGGGCCGCCAAGTCAGCAGTTTTTATTTATTTTTTTAATGAGATTTCCATGAGTTTTAGTTTCTGATAACCTGGAACATAAGTGAAAGCAGAGAAAAAAAAAGAGGGAAGCAAAGACATGGGCGGGTTGAGTTGAGACTCTCTACTCTCCCTTTAATTATGAAAACATTGCCATTAACTTACCTGATCCCCACCCTTCCATCTTTACACCTTTCTAATTTTTTTGTCCCCCCCCCACTCCAGTTGGAAGAAAAAGCAGCACCCAATGATTTGTTAGCCTATCTACCCTTTATCCACCCTGATCCCCCAGTTAGTCATAGAATGAAGAGATCTTTAACACAAAGTTTAATCAAGGGGACTGTGATAAATTAAAAAAAAGATCTACCCCACCCACCCGTACTAGAAATATCTCCCAGGTGATTGAATCTGATAGGGTATCAGCGGACCCCTATAAATTGGTGGAGGGGGTAACTTTCACCAGCACAATTAGTTGCTGGCAGTGACAAAAGCAAAAAACTTAACCCTCCAGGTTTGAGTCTACCTTGTTCTGTCATTATAATAATTATTATTATTATTTTAGTGGGGAGGGATACACTGTCTACCACCACAGGGAGCATAAAATTGATGAACGTTTTTGTGAGCTTAGTGCTGAGCTGAAGGAAATCCCATCGTGGGCCACTGGGGAAAAAAAGGCAACAGGAAACTCCACTGCAATGTATTATAAGGTATTCAGTCAGTGGTGCCCAATAATTGATGACATTTCTTCAGTAAAGGCACCCAAGGGTCTTTGGTTGTATTTTTTTAGATGTTTGGAAAGAAGGTACTTTTAGTTTTGTTTATATTTTAGAGAAAGTTCTAAAATCACACATACATATATATACATGTGTGTATACACTCATATTCATACATGCATGAGTAGCTTAGTTTTTGGTTCTTAGATTGTTGTTGTTTTCTGCCAGCTGGTGTGCTGACATGGAGAACAATAACCTATTAAAAATATATTTGGGCACCTGCAAAAGGACTTCCCAAGAGAGTGTCCAGAGCAAACACTGATCTCAGGATGTACTGAATCGGACAGCCTGTCCAATGCTTCAATGACTCTGCCAGTTTGTTATATATATATATATATATATATAATCATCTGTGAAGACACATACATATTTATGCATACACACACACACACACATATATATATATGTGCTTATATAGGATGTCCATAAAGTCTTTAGATAATTTCAAAAAGTCACGAAAAATTTAGAAGAGATGGCAACTAAATTTTTGTTGCATTTTAATGTTACATGTTTATTAAAATTACATTATCTGTGGGTCTGAAACATAAATTTTTCTATTTGCTTAATGACTTTGTGGACACCCTGTATATTTGCATGTGTGTGTATGTATATGTGTGTGTGTGTATTTATCAAGTTATAAAAGCAATTAAACATCAAACTAAAGAATTATTTGGTACTTTTTTCTGTAGAGATAAATTTATTATGTTTTTACAAGAAGAGTTATGATAGTGGCTTTGAAGTTTCAGCCTGTTAACTTTCATTGCACTGTCAACCTTCTTGTAAAAGAATGATAAACATATATATATATATATGTGTATATATATATAAATATTATTAATATTTTAGGAGGTTTGAGAAATGTAGTGTAGAACAAAGACGCTACGCACAGAATTTACGAGAATTAAAAATCAAAGATGTTGAGGCTACGCAAAAATAATAGTGATATGTGTCCTATCAGTGAAACATTGTCATATGCAAAAAACTAAGGGTGGGTGAGTGTATGATGTCTAACCACATCCCAACATGGAAATATATGTGTGTATATATGTATGTATGTATAATCATATAAACCATGAAAATTAGGAGATACAAGAGGTGAATATATTTAACCACTTGATTAGATCTAGATTTCAGCTGCATGGACACTTTACAATTCTCTGTATTGGATTAATAAGTGATCTGATAGCTGAGTCCATCAGAGGAGCTTATTGTGATGGTCATGAGAGTCTCTGAATCTATATCTTATACCACAAGTTTATATCATCACATAAATAATTATTATTAACTAGAAATTACAGAGTGACTTAAGGGACAAAATTTATAGGAATTACATTTATTATATAGACATAATCCTCTTGATTTCAAACCAGTGTGAGAAGTGCCAATGCATGAGACTCTCAGCCCTTGAGTCACTCTGACTCCTGCTGACTAACAATAAAAGAAATATGACATATACTCATGTTTTGAGTTCTATTTTCCTGTTTGCATCTAATTTTTTTGTCACAAATATTATTGTTATTATTAATCTTACTTGTTTTAGTTACTATACTGAGGAGGCCATGCTGGGGCAACTCTGTTACTTTCTAGGAAGATACGGCATGAACTTGACTAGGATGACCCATAAGTACTTAATTTTATTGACATTGGAGGGCAGAGGGGAAAAGAGAGTCTGAGAGGGATACAAACTCCTCATATCACAAAAAAAATGGGGGGGATCAAGGACCATAACCAAAAGTATTTTGTCCAACACATTCTGCCACAGATAAACATATATAAATTATATATATGAACACACAAAGCATGTTTATAAATTATACACCTATCTATCTATATATACATATACGTACATATACATACATATATATATGTATGTATATACATATATATATGTATGTATATACATATATATACATACATACATACATATACATATACATACATATATAATACATACATATATACATACATACATATATACATACATATATATATATACATACATATACATACATACATATATACATACATACATACATACATACATACATACATACATACATACATACATACATACATACATACATACATACATACATATATACATACATACATATATATACATATTTATATATATATATATATATATAATATATATTTATATATATATATATATATATATATATACTCTATCTTCCTTATCAAATGTTTCTACTTTATATATATATATATACATACACATATATATTCTATGTTCCTTATGCATGTTAGTGGAGAGAACGTGCCGAGGCCTTCGTCCCGCAGTGGACTGAATATGGGGGATCTAACCCAATCCATGCATGTATGCATATATATGTGGTGGTGGTGGTGGTGGGGACTGCAGTTTTGATGCATTACCTGTTTTATGAGTCTTGGACTGGCTTAAGCAAAGCATGACAGGACATATACAACAATACCGCCAACAACAGCAGCAACACAGTGAAGATGAGTTGGGGTGGGCATGGGGAGGAGTGTCAGAAACAAGTTCTTTAAGACACATTACAGCACCACAATTGTAATTAATCAATTCAGTAATTAATTACGTCACTAACCATATGTCAGCTGATAATAAGTAGCTAATTAGTACTTATATTATCACAGATTTAGTTTCACTGTTCAACAGAAATGGGATCAGCGACTGCATTCTGCTGCTGCAATTGAATGCAATCCATTGCTGCAAATGCAACGCCATGTATGCTGCACAACTGAATACTAAAATATTCACTGCAACAGTTAGAAATTTATCATCACAACCCTGTGCAAGCTTCAAGAGAAAGAGAGTGTGGAATGAGAAGATTGGCTGCAGCTGTTGGCCACTGATGAATCGACACAGCTGACTGGACATTTGACCTGTTTTGGTGCTGGAGGTAAGCACATGCATGCAGGCATGCAAAGAAATATGCAGATGGAAAAAAGGGCAAAAGAGAGACATAGTAATTTATTAACTTAATGTGATTAACATAAACATTTTTCCTATCCTCAGACTCAGAGAGAGAAATATGCTGAGAGAAAGAGAAAGAGACCTTACACATATATCCAAACATAACTAGATGCTCATACACATAGAGGGAAAGAGAGAGAGAGAGTAATATTATGATTTATTGATTGAACGTGATTAACCAGCACTTTACCTTCTCCTCAGATACACAAAGAAAAATATACTCACACACATAGAAAGAGAGAGGAAGATAGAGAAACATTAAAATGTCTCGTGTCAAATAAGTCAGCGTCGAATCAGTGCCGCAAAATAAGCAATGCGCGGAAATGGCTGTGCCACAACATCTCATACTCAAGAGACAGAAAGAAATGATGAGAGAGAGAGAGAAAGCTTAAGAGTGAGTGAGTGTAAGAAAGAGAGGGAAAGTAAAAGCTGAGGTTACCTTCCTGTGATTAAAAATAAATTAACTTTGGTTAGAGTTTAAGTACAAATGGTTAGGTTAAGTAACAAAAACATAAAAAAAAAAAATTAATGATGGATGCTATGTAGATCCTTTTGCAACAGTTTCATGAGAAATATTTTCATATTTATGATGAATTTTTGCTTGAAAATATTCATGTTTTTAATGAAAATTTGGAACAACATAAAAAATAAAGAAAATAAAAATGTCATCTTCACAACAGTGTTAGCTTTGCTATTTAAGCACCAATGATAATAATAATAATAATAATAATAATAATAATAATAATAATAATAATAATAATAAACACAAAAACCTGAAGGGTGCCGTATGAGGTTCGATTCTAGCAATCAGGTAAAAAGGTCTTCAACCATACTCAGGTTTTAGGAATTAAAAAACAAAATTACCATGTTGAATTCTTCAGACCAAAATTTACAGCCAAAAGAAGGAGGGAAAAGGGGAAAAAGGAGGAGGGGGATCAACTGATTCAGGAAAATGGTTTTAACCCTTTAAGGATTCAGATCACTCTGTCAGATGTAATGTGTATGTATTCACATCGTTTTAAATTAATCATGCATTAATTCATAGTTTTGAGATTTCGATGATGTGATTGTTCATTTTTAAAGTGACATTGTAGGGTAAGTGCGAAAGGCCAGATTTGACCAGTTTGAAGACAAGACAGATTGAATATTTTGGCCAGATATGACCGGTTTAAATGTCAAAGCATTAAAGGATCAAAGATTTCATGGGAAATGCAGCAGGATTTGGAAAGATAATAACGATATTTGGATGTTTACATATTAGATAAATCTGACTTACAAGGGGAAAAAAATGGCAACTGAAATAAAACATTCATTTAAAATGTTGCTCATGTCTGAGAATCCAAGAAATTTGTCATATTTACCATTTATAATTGGTTAAGTTAATTATTTAAGCATGGAAAAAAAATTTTAAAACTATAATTAAAAAAAAACTGCTCAACCCTTTAGCATTCAAATTTCTCTCTCGAGTGTAACGCTTTTTTATTCACTGTGTTTTGGATTAATCAGGTGTTATTTTGTAGTTTTGGGATTTTGATGATGTGATTGTATGTTTTTAGAATGTGTGAGAGATCAGACCTGGCCATCTTAAACATAAAACAGGTAGAATATTTGGGCTGGATATAGCCGGTTTGAATGCTGAAGGGTTAAGGTGGTGCCATGGCGGTCTCATTGCAGGCACGGCAAAAGAAATGTGATAAATCTTTCGTTTTAAAGAAATATGGGTGGGGAGCGGGGAACCTAAAAATATTGCTAATTAATATTCTGAGTCAAAGGAATTATCATCACAAATATTTAAGCACCCCACCCCATGTAAAAAAATATAAAATAATAAAAAAAAACTCAGAAAATTTGATGGTGTGCCATGTAGATAGATTCTGGTGATGCCTATGATGCAAGAATTTGTTTAGTTCTTCAGGTTTAGGAAGAAAAAATACATCCATCAAAAAAAAAAAAAAATCAAAAATGAATGTTTGGAACCATTCTTTGCTACATTTGCTATCAAGATGATGATGATAATCGTTTCAAATTTTGGCACAAGGCCAGCAATCTTGGGGAGGAGGGCTTAAGTCGATTACATCAACCCCAGTGTTCAACTGCTACTTATTTTATAGACCCCAGAAAGAATGAAAAGTAAAGTCGACCTCGGCAGGGTTTGAACTCAGAACCTAAAGACAGACGAAATACTGCTAAGTATTTTGTCTGGTGTGCTAACGATTCTGGTACTTAATTTATCGACCCTGAAAGGATGAAAGGCAAAGTTGACCTTGGTGGCATTTGAACTTAGAGCATAAAGATGGAAAAAATGTTGAACATTTATTTTGTCCAGGATGGTAAAGATTCTGCCAGCTCGGTGCCTTAATAAAAATAATTCTTTCAAAAATGGTACAAGGCCTGAAATTATATGTGGAGAAGATTAGCTGATTATATTAAGCTGAAGGCCAGGAATTTGGGGGAGGTGGTCGTGTTGGGGGCAGGATAGAGGATTAATATAACTCAAGTACTTTGCACTTCAATAACAATAAGTTAAGAAAGGAATG
>NC_043024.1:5854469-5881969 GCF_006345805.1 Octopus sinensis
ATCTGTGAGAATACTTGTATGCATAGGTCTGTCTGTCCAATTGTGTGTGTGTGTGTGCTTGTATATATATATATATATTAAAGAATATATTTATATTTTAAAATATTAATTACATATGATTATTAATTAAATTATTGTAGTTATGACCTGATGAGTGGCTATATTTATATTGAAGTGATTTTACTACAACTACTAATATTTTTACTATAATCATTTCTTAAATATAGCCACGAAACATGTGTTGTTATTCTACCAAATATATACGTTTTCATCATCATCATCATCATTTAGCGTCCGTTCTCCATGCTAGCATGGGTTGGACGGTTCAACTGGGGTCTGTGAAGCTGGAAGGCTTCATCAGGCCCAGTCAGATCTGGCAGTGTTTCTACGGCTGGATGCCCTTCCTAACGCCAACCACTCCGTGAGTGTAGTGGGTGCTTTTTACGTGCCACCTGCACAGGTGCCAGACAGAGCTGGCAAACGGCCACGAACGGATGGTGCTTTTACGTGTCACCGGCACGGGGCCAGGCGAGGCTGGCAACGGACACGAACGGATGGTGCTTTTACGTGCCACCGACACGGGGGCCAGACAGGGCTGGCAAACGGCCACGAACGGATGGTGCTTTTACGTGTCACCGGCACGGGGGCCAGGCCAGGCTGGCAACAAACACGAACGGATGGTGCTTTTACGTGCCACCTACACGGGGGCCAGACAGGGCTGGCGAACGGCTACGAACGGATGGTACTTTTACGTGTCACCTGCACGGGTGCCCTGATGTTGATCGACCTCAATTTGGTTTGATCTTGATTTTGACTGTTCTCACTGGTCTTGCCGGGTTTTCTCACGCACAGCATACCTCCAAAGGTCTCGGTCACTGGTCATTTCCTTGGTGAGACCTAAAGTTTGAAGGTCATGCTTCACCACCTCGACCCAGGTTTTCCTGGGTCTACCTCTTCCACAGGTCCCCTCAACTGCCAGGGTGTGGCACTTTCGCACACAACTATCTTCAGCCATTCTCATCACATGACCATACCAGCGCATACGTCTCTCTTGCACACAACAACTGATGCTTCTTAGGTTCAACTTTTCTCTCAAGGTACTTACACTCTGTCGATTATGAACACTGACGTTACACATCCATCGGAGCATACTAGCTTCATTTCTTGCGAGCTTACGCAAATCCTCAGCAGTCACAGCCCAAGTTTCACTACCATGTAGCATGGCTGTACGTACACATGCATCATACAGTCTGCCTTTTACTTTGAGCGAGAGGCCTTTTGTCACCAGCAGAGGTCTCTAAACTTTGCCCAGGCTATTCTTACTCTAGCAGTTATACTCTCAGCGCACCCGCCCCCGCTACTGACTTGGTCACCTAGGTAACGGAAACTATCAACTACTTCTAGCTTTTCTCCCTGGAAAGTGACGGAAGTTGGTCTCAGAGCATTTTCAGTGTTAATTGTTCCTGAGCATCTGCCACATACAAAAACCATCTTCCTAGTTAGCCTTCCTTTGATATTGCTGCACCTCTTATGTGTCCATAGCTTACACTTGGTGCATCTTATAGAGTTTTATTTATTATTATTTTGCACATTACTTAATCATCGGTATATTAGTTTTTATCTTATATTTAATATTTCTATTATATGTAATTTTCTAGATGGTGCCATTCAATTTTTCATTTTGAATTGATAAAAGGTAGTTTTTTCTAATTTATATATATATATAAACACACACACACACATATAAATGCTGGTACATATAGGTGTGTGTATTTGTCTATGTGTATATGTCAGTCAGTGATTGTGTACATGTGTGTGTAGAGCTTTATACTCTGTGTGTGTATTTATATATACACATTTGTATGATGGTGATGCTCATTTACAGCAATTGTGATATTAGGACAACAGTACACAGACACATGTATACACACAACAGGCTTCTTTTAGTTTCTGTCTATTGAGTTCACTTATATGGCCTAGGGCTATAATCAAAGACTTTTGTTCAAGGTGCTACACAATGACAATGAACCCAAAACCACATGGTTGAAAAGCAAGCTTCTTAACAATACAGCCATGCCTAGATGGGATGGTCATGTCAGGAACTCCTTTGATCATAAGTGTATTTGACTAATCAGTACTGACATGAGTCTAAACAACAACAAAAAAAAAGTATATTAGAAGTATATAGGTGTAGGAGTGGCTGTGTGGTAAGTAGCTTGCTTACGAATCACATGGTTCCGGGTTCAGTCCCTCTGCGTGGCACCTTGGGCAAGTGCCTTGTGAGTGGATCTGGTAGACTGAAACTGAAAGAAGCCCATTATATATATATGTATATGTGTGTATATGTGTGCGTATATGTTTGTGTGTGTGTGTTTGTCCACCCAACATCGTTTGACAACCGATAGAATAAGAGACTGATAGAATAAGTACTAGACTGAAACAAGTAAAAGTCCCTAATTACTTACTGGATGCCACTGGGCCTTTTTCTGTTCACTTTCAAATCGGGCCATTTCTCTTCTATCGTAATAGGTCGTGAAACCTTTCCAGATGATCAACACCAGAAGGCCTATGAAGAGAATTCCACCGATAATTCCAACAACTAGCCACGTAATGTTGATCAGTTCGGTACAATCTGAAAGACAGAAATGGTTACAAAGGTAAAGACAAACAAGTCACAAAGTTCCAAAAACAGAAAGAAATAAAATAAAACAAATTGGTAAAAAAAAAATTACAACACCCATCCAGTCACTTTTCAACTCGGCCCCACCCCCTTTTCAATATTCCTCTGTAATTAATCCCTCCCCCTCTTCCTTGTTCACTGCTGTACCCTCACCTTATTTACCATCCTTCATCCTTCTGCCTAGAACTAACACCCAGTCTCCCTTCTGTTTTAATCTAAAGTTCTTTTTTAATCTAAAATATATTCTCCTTCATTTTCTACAATGCTCTTCCATCTATCTGGTAGACTTGCAAGGCTCCTCCTTTCAGGACAAGGTTCGTCTTCTAGGCTGTAGATTCCAGCTCAGAATTTTTGAAACCACCATTGACACTGGCCTACACTTATTGTCCGATCCCCATATACTGCATTAATATTCCTCTCACTTTCCCTTGTGTGGTTGCCTTCATTGAACTCATAAAGCAAAATATGCCAAATATACTCCTTTGTCATTTCCATTATAGCTTTGAAAAAATAAGTTTTAAAATCGAACTGCACTCTTCAAAACTTGCACTAAGAATAAGGATACAAGGTAAAATTACTACCTGCTTTTATAGCAGGTCAATGGAGGTAGCTTATCCCATCCCACTCCAACGTTTATGCAATTGATAAAAAAAACGTCATTATTTATGGGATGACCCAATATGTACATACATACATACATACATATATATATATATATATGCACACACACGCATACATACATATATATACACATATATATATGCACACACACACAAACATGTGCACACATACATGTATACATATACATATATGTACACACATAAACGTGCATGCCTATATATATATATATATATATATATATGCATATATATATATGCATATATATATATATTATATATATATACATGCATATATATATACATGCATATTATATATATATACATGCATATATATATATACATGCATATATATACATGCATATAATGAAGGGTGAAATTAATTAATTTGGAATAATTATCAATTACACCAAGTAGTCTTCGGCATGTAAAAGCCTCATTCGAGGAAAATTTAAGTAATACTAAGCAATAAGGGTTTAGCAACGAATTGCCTTACCACATACCGAATTTAGAATAGCAGTCAAAGGGTTATAGCTATTTCTTCTACTAAAAAGGGAGATCTCAGTAAAAACAGCAATTGGAAGGCTGACACATATATATATATATATATATACATACATACATGCATATATATATATATATATATATATATACACACACACACAAACATATATGCTTATATATATACATGCATACATATACATACACACATATATACACACACACGTCTGTGTATGTGTCTTTGTGTTGTATGCATCCCATCATCTCTGCTTGACAACTGGTGTTGGTGTGTTTATGTCCCTGAAACTTAACAGTTCAGGAAAAGAGACTGATAGAATAAGTTCCAAATTTAAAAAAACATATAAAGATTTGGAGTTGGCAGACAGGGTGGGGAGGTTGACTAAAACCCTTCTAGGCAGTGCTCCAGCATGACCACAGTTCAATGACTGAAAACAAGCAAAATTACTTTACCAATTATTCCGATTCCACTCCTCCTTACCAATTCCAAAGACCCACCACCACCACCACCACCGTCTATTACCCCCCTTCCCCAATACATTCTACCATTCTGATTCCACTCCTCATAATCCTACCACTTCCAATATCTCCCGTGCATCCTCATACCCCTTCCCCCCCAGATGTCTATTACTCCACCACTGCCAACACCAATCTCCCCTACCCTCCCCCCCCACGTGGAGAAAAGCGACACAACACTGGGGACATATTTGGGCAACAGCTGATCGCCATGGTTACGAAAATAAGCAGTTGGCTACAGGTATTTGTTAGACAGAATTTTTAGAAGTAAAAACAACAGCAACAGATGAAGAAACAGCAAGTCTTACAATGTCCCAGTTTGGCACCAGAACAAGGAAATCAAACACACACACACACACCACCATTGCTATTATGTTAAACTGTCGTATGTCCAAATGTGTTTTGTTCAATATTTATTTTTTTGCTTGCAACAGCCAATTCTTTTGGTCAAACTATAGTATCTCCAGCTGCCAAGATATCAAAAATTGTCAAAGTGTAGTACAACGGTTTTGCAATGGAATGGTGAAACTATTTTTTTCAATTTCTCAAAAGGCAACATTTTGGACTTACGACACTTTTGCATAATAGCAAAGAATATCTATCTATCTATATACGCACATATGTATATACCTACATACACATATATATAGACACACACACATATATGCATACATGAGGGTTTACAAACACATACATACATATATATATACACACACACACAAGCATATATACATATGTACTTATATGCATATATCTATATATACATACATACTGTGTATACATATGTACATACAAGCACATATATCTACACACACACACACAATTATATATATATATATACACACACACACACACACATACATACATACATACATACACACACATATACATACATATATATACCAGTGGTGGCTCATATATAGGTACTGCAGAACTGCAACACCCCCTATTTCCACTCGATTTTACCAATAACATTCAATATAATGAGTCCTTTTTTTCTTTAAGTTTTTCTTTATACTTGTACATTATACAATCCTTAAGTAACCACCCCCTGTGTGCTTTAACAGTTCCAGTGACACAGTGTTTAGCTGTTGTGCGCATGCTCACATGTCCGAGATAGGAAGCTTCACACTAGGGAGAGAGAGCACTGCGTGAACGACAGTGCTGGGTGAAAGGTAATGTTTCTTTTTGACTCTGCGTGTGTTGTGCTTAAAAACGTGTTTATACTCTTGAATGTGATAAAGTGTAGAATTAGATTATTATTCTGCTTCCAGCTTCAGTGTTGTTACCAGGATTTGAAAATAGGCAGATTATCCCCACCTTATTTTGTGATTTAGGGGGGACTTTTGAAAAACAAGGGGGAATTTGTGGTGGTGTTCAGTGAACAAATTAAACACACTACCTGGCAGTGGTTAAAACACGAACCAATCAAGTTTATATATAAAATTTTCTTTTTATGTTTGTTTCCATTTAAACAATATTAAAACAGCTAAAAAATTTTTGAAGTAGCATCCCCATTAATTTTATCTACAAGCTGTCTCTGATATATACATAACACACACATATACATACATATATACATATACACACACACACATATTTTCATGTGGAGAGTAGGGAAGATGTTGAAGAGATATTGATCGTTTTTGTAACTGAATTTCTAATGAAAAACATTGTTGATAAAATTTATCTATTAACCCGTTCATTACCATATTTCTGTTGAGATGTTCTGTGTTTCTTTCAATTAATTTGAAATATAACAAAGAATTTAGTAAAATAACTTAGTTATCATTAAGCTAGTGTCAGGAACATAAATTGTGACTGAGGTTTGGTAGAAGACTTTAATTCAAAACTTATGAAAACAAGACATTTGTACAACAGAGCCAGAGGCTGTTTCAGCCGGGTTGGTAACGAAAGGGTTAAGAATTGTTTCTCTATTATATATTTTAACCCTTTTGTTACCATATTTCTGTTGAGTTTCTTTCAATTAATTTTAAATATACCAAAGAATTTAGTAAAATAACTTAGTTATCATTAAACTGGTGTAAGGAACATAAATTGTGACTAAGGTTTGGTGGAGGATTTTAATTCAAATTATGGAAACAAGACATTTATTCTACAGAGTCCGGGCAGTTTCAGCTGGGTTGGTATCAAAAGGTTAAGAATTGCTTCTCTATTATATATTTTAACCCTTTTGTTACCATATTTGTGAGTTTCTTTCAATTAATTTTAAATATACAAAGAATTTAGTAAAATATTAGTTATCATTAAACTGGTGTAAGGAACATAAATTGTGACTAAGGTTTGGTGGAAGATTTTAATTCAGAATTATGAAACAAGACATTTATTCTACAGAGTCCGAGGCAGTTTCAGCTGGGTTGGTATCAAAAGGTTAAGAATTGCTTCTCTATTATATATTTTAACCCTTTTGTTACCATATTTCTGTTGAGATGCTCTGTGTTTTTTCAGTTTTATTTTAAATATAACAAAGAATTTAGTAAAATAACTTAGTCATCATTGAGCTAGTATTAGGAACATAAATTGTGACTAAGGTTTGGTGGAAGATTTTAATTCAGAACTTATGAAAAAAAAAACATTTGTACTTCAGAGCCAGAGGTAGTTTCATTCAGCCAGGTTGGTATCAAAAGGGTTAATTATAGAATAGAAGGTGGGGGGGGGGGCATCTCTACATAGTCATTCATACCTGATGGCATACACAGGCATACAAAAGACACCCCAATTCTTGCAGAGCATATTGAGGAACAAAATGTTTTAGGGCATTAATCATGTAATAAAGGCTAAAGTCATGTATAGAAGGACCTGGGTTGATTTCTTGGCATTTTATAAGCCATCAAATATAGTAGTTGGGCTCACAGTAACTATACGAAATAGTAGTTAAGAATTGCTTCTCTATTATATATTTTAACCCTTTTGTTACCATATTTCTGTTGAGTTTCTTTCAATTAATTTTAAATATACCAAAGAATTTAGTAAAATAACTTAGTTATCATTAAACTGGTGTAAGGAACATAAATTGTGACTAAGGTTTGGTGGAAGATTTTAATTCAGAAATTATGGAAACAAGACATTTATTCTACAGAGTCCGAGGCAGTTTCAGCTGGGTTGGTATCAAAAGGGTTAAGAATTGCTTCTCTATTATATATTTTAACCCTTTTGTTACCATATTTCTGTTGAGATGCTCTGTGTTTCTTTCAGTTATTTTAAATATAACAAAGAATTTAGTAAAATAACTTAGTCATCATTGAGCTAGTATTAGGAACATAAATTGTGACTAAGGTTTGGTGGAAGATTTTAATTCAGAACTTATGAAAAAAAAACATTTGTACTTCAGAGCCAGAGGTAGTTTCAGCCAGGTTGGTATCAAAAGGGTTAATTATAGAATAGAAGGTGGGGGGGGGCATCTCTACATAGTCATTCATACCTGATGGCATACACAGGCATACAAAAGACACCCCAATTCTTGCAGAGCATATTGAGGAACAAAATGTTTTAGGGCATTAAATCATGTAATAAAGGCTAAATGTCATGTATAGAAGGACCTGGGTTGATTTCTGCATTTTATAAGCCATCAAATATAGTAGTTGGGCTCACGTCTCAGTCCTCACAGTAACTATACGAATGAATGCTTTGGATAAAATCATTAAGCTTCATGGCCATACCATAAAGATATTTTCAAATTTGTTTTTTTTTTTAAAGTCTCCATCAGGTGATGTTTCCAAGGTCTAATATGTGGCATCATTATTCAGGTTTAACATGTGGTGCTTCTGTTAAGGTCTTGCATGTGGTATTTCTATCAAGGTTTAACCCTTTCATTACCAACCTGGCTGAAACTGGCTCTATGTACAAATATCCTGTTTTTGTAAGTTCTGAATTAAAATCCTCCACCAAACCTTAGTCACAATTTATGTTCTTAACACGAGCTTAATGATAACTAAGTTATTTTACTAAATTCTTTGTCATATTTAAAATTAATTGAAAGAAACACAGAGCATCTCAAGAAAAATATGGTAACAAAAGGGTTAAAATATATAATAGAGAAACAATTCTTAATCCTTTTGATATCAACCTGGCTGAAACAGCCTCTGGCTCTATAGTACCAATGTTTTGATTTCATAAGTTTTGAATTAAGATCTTTCACCAAACCTTAGTCACAATTTATGTTCCTAACACTAGCTTAATGATAACCAAGTTATTTTACTAAATCTTTGTTATATTTAAAATTAATTGAAAGGAACACAGAGCATCTCAAAATAAATGCAGTAAGGAAAGGGTTAACATGTGGCTTTTTATGATTGAGCAGGCAGAATTGTTAGCAAGCTGGATAAAATGCTTAACCCCATCCTGTCAGTCTTGATGTTCTGCATTCCAATACCACTGATTAGAATTTTCCTTTCATTCTTTTCGGGGTCAATAAATTAAAAACCAGTGAAAAGCTGGAATCTAATTTATCAACCACCAATGTTATCCAAGAGAAGGGCAAAAGGGGCCGACACAGCTTGACACCAGTGATGTCACAACTCATTTCTACAGCTGAGTGAAATGTAGCAGTGTCTTGCACAAGAACACAACACAGCTTAGTCTGGGAACTGAACCCACTACTTCATGATCATGAGCCTGACGCTCTAACCACTGAGCCATGTATCTTCACAAAATAGGGATTTCTTTCAGTGGCACAAAGTCCTAACTTTTGGGGTTGAGTATTGGCAATAACTCAGCTTGTGATTTATTTTATTGATCCTGGGATCTATCTATCTATCTATCTATCTATCTATCTATCTATCTATCTATCTATCTATCTATCTATCTATCTATCTATCTATCTATCTATATATATATATATATATATATATGTATATATATATATATATGTATGTATATATATATTCTTTTACATGTTTCAGCTATTTGATAGTGGGCATGCTGGAGCACCACCTTGAAGGGTTTTAGTTGAACAAATTGACCCCAGGACTTATTCTTTATAAGCCTAGTATTTGTTCTATAGGTCTCTTTTGCTGAACTGCTAAGTTACAGGGACATAAACACACCAGCATATGTTGTCGAGTGATGGCAGGGGGACAAACACAGTCACACACATACACACACACACATAAATACATATGTATGTATGTATGTATATATATAAATATATATACACACACACGACAGGCTTCTTTCAGTTTTTGTCTACCAAATCCACTCACAAGGTTTTGGTTGGCCTAAGGTTTTGGTTGTTCAAGGTGCCACAGAGTAGGATTGAACCCAGAGCCATGTGGTTGGGAAGAAAGTTTTTTACTACAAAATCATGCCTGCACCTATATTTAATAATTATACATATAAATATAATAATTAAATTATATATTATGCACTTTTATTTTTTTGTTATGCAGTTGATCACCCCCAGTTTGTGGGCAAATTGTCTTGTGTAAAACCAGTTTGTGAAGCCAAAAAGTTGGGAACCTAACTCGTAAGACAGTAATGGTATCATCTGAGGGAAATTTGGCTGTTATTTCTAGCCAGTCAAGTAACCATATACATGCTTCCTTTGTGGCCCATGTATTAAAAAGACTTGGAATATCTCTTTGGCACGAAAGGACAGATTGGTTGACATTTCATGATCGGGGTCTATAGAACAACAACAGTTTGATCAGCTTGCGTGACCTTTCACCAGAAAATTTTGGCAGTTCTTTTGGAAAGTTTGATGAAACTGAGGTAGAATGGCGGAGTAATATGTGCCATTGTCCCAAAGAACACAAAACAACGAAATGCCACCAGCAGATTTGAACACAGAATTCAAACATAATGCTGTTGCTGGTTTTGATTTTAAGCACAATGAGTAATGTGTGTGTGTGTGTACATATATGTGAATGCTTGCTTTTATGTTCTGTTATAATAAAAACTATTTTACATAAATCTGATGGGTTACTCTATACTTTGGAAGAGTACAAATTCACACACACACACATGAGTGAGTAGATAAATGAAAGGGCACTCAACAAATTTATTGGGAGTTACAAGTATGGATAAAAACAGTTTGATTCAAACACTGAAAGAAGCCTGTCATATATATATGTATATATATGTTTGTGTGTATATATATATCACGTGATCACGTGACCGACCAGACCATCAGATGTTGCTACACATCGCTGGTCAAAATGCCTTCGCATTGTTTTAGCCTTCGAATGACGCCACCCCACTGGATAAGCGAGCAGGCCAACAGTAGAAAGAGTGAGAGAAAGAGTGGTGAAAGAGTACAGCAGGGATCACCACCCCCTGCCGAAGCGTCGTAGAGGTTTTAGGTGGTTTCGCTCAATAAACACCCACAACGCCTGGTCTGGGAATCGAAATCGCGATCCTACAACCACGAGTCCACTGCCCTAACCACTGGGCCACATATATATATATATATATATATATATATATATATATACACACATATATATATACATAAACATATATACGACGGGCTTCTTTCAGTTTCCGACAACCAAATCCACTCACAAGGCTTTGGTCAACCCAAGGCTATTAGTAGAATACACTTGCCCAAGGTGCCAGACAGTGAGACTGAACTCGGAACCATGTGGTTTGTGAGCAAGCTACTTACCACACAGCCTGGCAAAACTTATAGAGTGACTCAAGGACCGAAATTTTCATGCCTTGTAAAGTGTCAGGGCATGAAACTTTCGGTTCTTGGAATCATTCTTTAACTTCTGCTGAAAAAAATGAAAAAAAAAAAACCACCCAAAACATATATATATCTATGTTTTTTTAGTTTTATTATTTCTTGTCTGCAATATCAAACCTGTCCATCTATCTACCTATCTACCAATCTGTACATCTATTCAAATGTGTGACTAGCACTTTACTCTTTTTATTTTTTACTTGTTTCAGTCATTTGACTGCGGCCATGCTGGAGCACCGCCTTAAGTCGAGCAAATCGACCCCAGGACTTATTCTTTGTAAACCAAGTACTTATTGTATCAGACTCTTTTGCCGAACCGCTAAGTTATGGGGGACGTAAACACACCAGCATCAGTTTTCAAGCAATATTGTGGGGACAAACACAGACACACAAACATATACACACATATATATATATACATATATACGACGGGCTTCTTTCAGTTTGCGTCTACCAAATCCACTCACAAGGCTTTGGTTGGCCCGAGGCTATTGTAGAAGACACTTGCCCAAGGTACCATGCAGTGGGACTGAACCCAGAACCATGTGGTTCGTAAGCAAGCTACTTACCACACAGCCACTCCTGCGCACTTGTACATTTTGGTAATCACCATTGTTATTATTATTAATTGTTATTAATATTATTAATATCATTATTAATATTATTATGACTACTACGTCGCAAGTAAACAAATTATTATTAATCCAACAGATTAATAAAAAGATTAAAAAAGAAAAATGGTTAATCAGCAGTAATTATCATCATGACCACCACCACCAAGACTATTATTCGATTAATAAGATAATGAATTTATCACTGCTGCCACCACTAACCATTGCTCTTCTTTATTTCACTCTCATCACTACTACTACATAGTAGAATCAGCGTAGAACGGTGAATAAAGTGCCTTGCAGTATTTAGTTATGTACCATGGAATTGAGAGTTCAAATCCAACTGAGGTAAACTCCACTCCAATGAATGATTGATAAAATAAAGTACCAATCAAACAGAGAGGTTGATTAACCATGACATACATAAATATGATTATAAATCGCACAGGCAAGAAGTTTGCTTCCTAACTGCATGGCTCTGGGTTCAGTCCCAGTGTGGTACCTTGGGCATATATATATATATATATATATATATATATATATGTGATTACCTCATTTCTTCAAATATATATATATATATATATATATATACCTTATATATTTTACTATTTTACTTGTTTCAGTCATTTGACTGCGACCATGCTGAAGCACTGCCTTTAGTTTAGCAAATCGACCCCAGAACTTATTTTTGTAAGCCTCTCGGTCTCTTTTGCCGAACCGCTAAGTTACAGGGACGTAAACACACCAGCATTGGTTGTCAAGTGATGTTGGTGGGGACAAACACACATTTATATACATTTATACGATGGGCTTTGGTCGGCCCGAGGCTATAGTATAAGAAACTTGCCCAAGGTGCCACTCAGTGGGACTGAACCCGGAACCATGTGGTTCATAAGCAAGCTGCTTAACACACAGCCACTCCTGCGCCTATATATATACACATATCAGGATGCTGAACCTTTCAGACAAGATGAGAAAGGGCTGAGATACTTGGCACCTAGCTGTACTCAAGAAGACCTGTACTAAACAGCAAAAGTGTGAAAGCCACTTTCCCTGGTGAAAAGGATTGGGCTGTAGGAGTCCTGTACCAGTGTTATGTAAAAAGCCCCCATGTGGTGCCACATAAAAGCACCCAGCACACTCTGTAAAGTGGTTGGTGTTAGGAAGGGCATCCGACCATAGAAACCAAGCCATATCAGGGTGGAGCTTGGTGCAGCTCCCTGGCTTGCCATCTCTAGTGACAGTCCAGCCTGCCCCAGGCATGGACAACAGATGTTAAATAATGATGATGATGATGATTACAAATACACATCTTTTATCTTTTACTTGTTTCAGTCATTAGACTGCGACCATGCTGGGACAACACCTTGAATTTTTAGTCAAATGAATCGACCCCCAGACTAATTTTTTTTTTAAGCCTGGTACTTATTCTATCATCCTCTTTCACTGAATTGTTAAGTTAAAGGGATGCAAACACACCAACACCAGTTGTCAAGTGGTGACGGGAGGGATAAACCCAGACACACACACACACACATATCATCATCATCATCATCATCATCATTTAGCGTCCGCTTTCCATGCTAGCATAGGTTGGACGGTTCAACTGGGGTCTGTGAAGCCAGAAGGCTGCATCAGGCTCCAGTCTGATCTGGCAGTGTTTCTACAGCTGGATGCCCTTCCTAACGCCAACCACTCCGTGAGTGTAGTGGGTGCTTTTTACGTGCCACCCACACAGGTGCCAGACGGTGCCAGAACAAAAAGATAGATGAAATGCCGCTAAGCATTTCGCCCAGTGTGCTAATGATTCTGCCAGCTACCTGCCATAATAATAATAATAATAATAATAATAGTTTCAAATTTTGGCACAAGGCCAGTAATTTCAGGGGTGGAGGAAAGTTGATTACATCAACCTTAGTGCTTGCTTGAGAAGATAAAAAAGGGAGATGATCACAGTTGGAATGCCTTTGACTGTAGGTCTACTCAGTCAGTTGATGTTTGACCCTAGGTCAAATGACCTAACTGACCAAATTTACAATCAAAAGACATTCTAACCCTGCATCACATTGTCTAATGTATCCCCACTTTTTATTTGATTTAGGTTTTTTTGTCCAACCCATGACAGCATGGAAAGCAGACATCAAATAACGATGATGATGATGATGGAGGGTCCTAATGAAAATTTGACTGTTATTACTAGCAAGTCATGCAACCGTATGCAGGTAATCTTGTCGGGATGATTTAAGAAGATTAACTTAGATAGCTCTGTGGATATGGGAAACTGCCGTGATGAAAGAGAGAGTTTGATAGCTAAGTCTTCATTCTAGAGACAGATAGACTGAGAGATGATATAGAAAGATAGACAGACAGATACAGATGGATAGATAGACAGAGAGATAGATCAACAGAGAGAGAGAGAGCAACAGAGAGACAGAGTGACAGAGAGAGAGAGAGACAGAGAAAGAGATAGATAGAGAGAGAGAAATAGACACATAGAGAGAGAGATAAAGAGATAGATAGATGTATAGATAGATAGACAGATAGATGGATAGACAGACAGATAGATAGATAGATAGACAGACAGATGGATAGACAGACAGATAGATAGATAGATAGACAGACAGATGGATAGACAGACATAGATAGATAGATAGACAGACAGATGGATAGACAGACAGACAGACAGACAGACAGACAGATAGATAGATAGACAGATAGATAGATAGACAGACAGACAGATAGATAGAAGATGGATGGATAGATAGACAGATGGACAGATATACAAACAGTTATGTATATAAGTATATCCATCCATCCACCTATCTATATATATAGACAGACATACAAATAGACACACAGACAGATATATAAATAGACAGACTGACAGACAAAGAGATAGAGAGACAAAGAGACAGACAATTATGCTAAAAGACAGAGCTTGGTAGCTATTCCACATTCTGTACAGATAAACAGACAGGCAGGCAGGCGGGCGGGCAGATAGACAAACAGACAGACGATTACGTCTTTGCTAGCTTATTGCACATTGTGCATAGGATGGAGAGAGATAGAGACGAAGAGAGATAAGTAAATAGATTCCTTGTTTCTGCTGCACGGAGCTTTGCAGACGACAGGCGGTTAAGTGAAAAGACAGAGCTGGGGAAAGAGCTGTTCCTCATTCTCTTCTGTGCAACACAAGACCCACCCCATTCCCCCCACCCCGAACAGTGTCAGCCTCTTCATCTCATGACACATCAACAACAACAACAATAAACACAAAAAGAAAACAAACACCACACACACAAACACAATACACACACACACTAATACATAAGCATGCACACACACTGCTATCTCTCTCTCTCTCTCTCTCTCTCATCTTTTACTTGTTCCAGTCATTAGACCGCGGCCATGCGGGAGCACTGCCTTGAGGAATTTTTAGTTGAATGAATCAGCTCCAGTACAAATTTTTTATCTCTTAAACCTGGGATGGCATTTATTGTATCGGCCCCTTTTGCCAAACTGCTAAGTTACGGGGATGTAAACACACCAACACCGGTTGTCATGCAGTAGTGGGGGACAAACACACACATACACACACACAACAGGTTTCTTTCAGTTTCTGTCCACCACTCACAAGGCTTTGGTTGACCCAAATCTATATTAGAAAACACTTGCTCAAGGTACCACACACTGGTATTGAACCCAAAACCTTGTGGTTGGGAAAGAAACTTCTTACCACACAGCCATGCTTACACCTATGTGTGTGTGTGTGTGTGTGCATATACACACACACACATTTCTAAATTTCCAGTTAAAATCAGAAAGACTTTAGTAAGAAGACACAAATAGATATAAGGGTGGGAATGGGGTAGAGTGACAGATGGAAAGGGTAGATGCATATAGACAACTCGATGGATGGATGGATAGCTAGAGGGATGGATAGATAGAAAGACAACTGGTGGTAACTTAAATAAATGGAAGGACATATATATGGATAGATAGTTGAATGGGGTAGATTGGGATATGACATGGGTGGATGAATGGACACCCAAACAGATAGATGGATAGATGAGAGTACTGAATTGACAGACAGATAAACAAACAGACGAACAGTTGGCTGGGTGGACTGACAGATACATAGATAGTTGAATGGGGTAGATTGATATATGAAAAGGGTGGATAGATAGATGGATGTCTGAGAGAACAGAATCAACAGACAGACAAACAAATAGACGAACAATTGGCTGGGTGGATTGCTAGACACATAGATGAATAGATAGTTGAATAGGGTAAATTGCTATTTGAAAAGGGTGGATAGATAGATGGTTGGGTAGATAGCCAGACAGAAAGATACATAAATGAAAGTACTGACTCAACAGACAGATAAATAAATGAGACAGTTGATATTTGAAAAGGGTGGATGGATAGCAAGATAGAAAGAATGGATAGACATATAAACAAAATAGATGAAGAGTTCACTGGTTGGGTGGATTGACAAATAGATGGGTAGATAGGTGGGTAGACAGTTGGATCATTGAATAGACAATGGGGGATGGGGGTAGATGACGTACCCACAGGACAGACAAATAGACATAGTTGAATGGATGGGTAGATGAATCAATAAATACATAGATGAGTAGCCAGTTGAATGGGGTAGATTGGCATGGGTGGAGGGATAAGCACACATGTGCATATTCATCCTTTACTTCTTTCAAACATTGGATCCTGGTTATGCTTTTTTTTTTTTTAAAGTTTGGAACTTATTCTATCAATTTCTCAATCTCCCCTGCCAAACTGCCAAGTTATGGGAGTGCAAACAAACCAACACTGGCCGTCAAATGGTGGAAGAGGATACAAACATACAAATATGGATGTTAAATACTGCTGATGATGATGATGATGATGGTGTGTGTGTGTGTAAGTGTGGTTGATTGGTAAGAAGCTTGCTTCCCAATTGTATAGTTCTGCTGGTGCCGTGGTAGACAGCACCCGGTCCACTTGTGTGACACCTTGGGCATGTGTTTTCTACTATAGCCTTGGGCCAACCAAAACCTTGTGAGTGGATTTGGTAGACGGAAAATGAAGAAAAACCCACCGTATATACATACATATATACAGACGCCATGATAGATCGTTAGCTACTACACACATTTTTTTTTTCTCCTTGTTTTTTTCTGTGTTCCTTTCTGTAGAAGAGTGTACGCTCGAAACGTAAAAGACTTTTTCTATTCCTGAGCATTATACTAACACATCTGTTAGTTTTGTACACCACCTGTCTTCGTATTTTGTTTTTTTTTCGGAAACTCTCCTTATATATATATATAAATATATATAAATATATATATATATATATCTATATATATATATATATATATATATATATATATATATATATATATATATATGGTTATGTGTGTTTGTGGTGTCTTTGCTTCTGTGTTTGTCGCCCTACCATCGCTTGACAACCAATGTTGGTGAATTTACGTCCTCGTAACTTAGCGGATTGGCAAAAGCAATCAATAGAATAAGTACTAGGCTTACAAAGTAGAGGAATAAACACACACACACACACACACGGTGGGTCTTGTAAATTATTTGGTAATCTCACTGCTGCTGGTGCCATGTAAAAGGCACCCAGTCCACTCTGTAAAGTGGTTGGCATGAGGAAGGGCATCCAGCCATAGAAACCCTGCCAGCACGGAAAACAGACATGTTGATGATAGGTTTCCACACAGTTTCCATCTATAAGATTCACTCACAAGCATGAGTAGAAGACACTTGTTAAGGTGCCATGCAGTGGTTCTCAGGTTGAGTTGTTTGACTAAAATTCTTGAAGGCTGTGCCCCAGCATGGCCGCACCCAAATGATTGCAACGAGTAAAACATAAGAGATATATATATATAGGCGCAGGAGTGGCTGTGTGGTAAGTAGCTTGCTAACCAACCAAATAGTTCTGGGTTCAGTCACACTGCGTGTCATCTTGGGCAAGTGTCTTCTGCTATAGCCCCGGGCCGACCAACGCCTTGTGAGTGGATCTGGTAGACGGAAACTGAAAGAAGCCCGTCGTATATATGTATATATATGTATGCGTGTGTTTGTGTGTCTGTGTTTGTCCCCCTAGCATTGCTTGACAACCGATGCTGGTGTGCTTACGTCCCCGTAACTTAGCGGTTTGGCAATAGAGACCGATAGAATAAGTACTAGGCTTACAAAGAATAAGTCCTGGGGTCGATTTGCTCAACTAAAGGCGGTGCTGCAGCATGGCCACAGTCAAATGACTGAAACAAGTAAATGAGTAAAGAGTATATAGATATATTCTTTTGCTTGTTTCAGTCGTTTGACTGTGGCCATGCTGGAGCACCACCTTTAGTCGAGCAAATCGACCCCAGGACTTATTCTTTGTAAGCCTGGTACTTATTCTATTGGTCTCCTCTGCCGAACTGCTAAGTTAATTGGACATAAACACATCAATTGTCAACACACGCACACACAAGTACATACATATAAGATGGGCTACTTTTAGTTTCCATCTATCAAATCCACTCACAAGGCTTTGGTCAGCCCGAGGCTATTAGTAGAAGACTAATAGCCTCGGGCTATTAGTCTAAAGGTGCCACGAAGTGGGACTGAACCTAGAACCATGTGGTTGGAAAGCAAACTTCATACCACACAGTCATTCCTGCACCTATATATATATATATATATATATATATATATATATATATATATATAGGTGCATATAAAAATGTATAATATCATACATAGGACACCTTACATGCTAGAGAGGGAAAAAAAAAGATAAGTTAGGAGTGGCTGTGTAGTAAGTAGCTTGTTTACGAACCACATGGTTTCGGGTTCAGTCCCACTGCGTGGCATTTTGGGCAAGTGTCTTCTGCTATAGCCCCGGGCCGACCAAAGCCTTGTGAGTGGATTTGGTAGACGGAAAATGAAAAAAAGCCTCTCATATATATGCATATATATATATGTATGTGTGTGTGTTTGTGTGTCTGTGTTTGTCCCCCTAGCATTGCTTGACAACCGATGCTGGTGTACTTACGTCCCTGTCACTTAGCAGTTCGGCAAAAAGAGACCGAGAGAATAAGTATTGGGCTTACAAAGAATAAGTCCCGGGGTCAATTTCCTTGACTAAAGGCGGTGCTCCAGCATGGCCACAGTCAAATGACTGAAACAAGTAAAAGAAAGAAAGAAAGAAAGAAAAGTCTTTGATTCACCTGTGGCGAATAATGACATTTGCCCCAAACGCCATGCATTGGGATTAAACTGGTAATCTTTTGATTGCAAAATGACTCTCTTAGCCCTGTGGCTAATCCAGCACCCAGATAGATAGTTAACCCTTTGGTATTTAAACTGGCCAGATTTAGTTCAAATATTCTTATTTCTTTATTGTCCACAAGGGGCTAAACATAGAGAGGACAAACAAGGACAAACAAAGGTATTAAGTCGATTACATCAACCCCAGTGCATAACTGGTACTTAATTTATCAGCCCCGAAAGGATGAAAGGCAAAGTCGACCTCGGCGGAATTTGAACTCAGAACATAACAGCAGACAAAATACCACTAAGCAATTCACCTGGCATGCTAACAATTCTGCCAGCTCTCCGCCTTTAGTTAAAATCTAGTTCAAATATTCTACCAGTTTTATACACAACTGAAGGAACATGACTCAATGGTTAGAGTGTTGAGATGACGATCGTGAGGTTGTGAGTTTGACTCTCAGACCGGCTGCATGTTGTGTTCTTAAGCAAGACACTTTATTTCATGTTGCTCCAGTCACTCAGCTGTATCAGCCTTTGCCTTTCCCTTGGATAACATCGGTGGTGTCAAGAGGGCAGGCTGGTATGCATGAGCGACTGCTGGTTTTCTGTAAACAACCTTGCCTGGACTTGTACCTCAGAGGTTAACTTTCAAGGTGCAATCCCATGGTCATTCATGACCGAAGGGGGTCATCCTTTATACTCAAACTAACCAGATCTGACCTCTCACACCTACCCTACAATGTCATTCTAAAAATATAGAACCACATCATCAAAAATTTTGAAGCTAACAAATATTGTATGATTAATTCAAAACATATATATATATATATGTATGTATGCATGTATGTATACTTTTACTTGTTTCAGTCATTTGAATGGCCATGTTGAAGCACCGCCTTTAGTCGAGCAAATTGACCCCAGGACTTATTCTTTGTAAGCCTAGTACTTATTCTATCGGTATCTTTTGCTGAAACTGCTAAGCTATAGGGACATAAACCCACCAACATCGGTTGTCAAGCGATGGGGTGGGGGACAAACACAGACACACAAACATATACATACATATATATGAGGGGCTTCTTTCAGTTTCTCTTTACCAAATCCACTCACAAGGCTTTGGTCGGCCCAAGGCTATAGTAGAAGACACTTGCCCAAGATGCCACACAGTGGGACTGAATCTGGAACCATGTGGTTGGTATGCAAGCTTCTTACCACATAGCCATGTCTGCACCTATATATATATATATATATATAATATATATATATATATATATAAGATATAAAACCACTATTATGCAACTCAAACAGTGATAGACATAAACCAAAACATAAATAACAAAAAATATATATCTTTATAAAACATATAACTTGTAACTAGATCTCAAAAGGTATAAAAATTAATGATCAATATATAATATAATAAGTATAATAGTTATAAGTTATATGTTTTATAAAAATATATATTTTATTTGTTATTTATGTTTTGGTCTATTTCTATGACTGAGTTGCATAATAGTGGTTTTATCTCTAATTCATATTTTATATATTTATACTGTGAAATTTGATTTATTACTAAATTGAATTTTTCCCTGTAAGTTCGGAGTTATACTCCCTAATATTATTATTATTATTATTATTATTATTATTATTATATATATATATATATATATATATATCTCATCATCATCATCACCATCGTTTAGTGTCCACTTTCCATGCTAGCATGGGTTGGACGGTTCAACTGGGGTCTGGGATGCCAGAAGGCTGCACCAGGCCCAGTCTGATCTGGTAGTGTTTCTACAGCTGGATGCCCTTCCTAACGCCAACCACTCCGTGAGTGTAGTGGGTGCTTTTTATGTGCCACTGGCGTTGGTATCACAGCTACAATTTCCATTGATGTTGATCGATTTTGATTTTGATTCTCACTTGCCTCAACAGGTCTTCACAAGTAGAGTTTTGTGTCCCAAGAAGGAAAGGTATGCATAAGTGGGCTGGCTACATCCCAGGTAAAGACCATGGGTTATGGTCTCGCTTGTCCTGCTGGGTCTTCTCATATATATATATATATATATATATATATATATATATAGTCTTCTATATATATATATATATGTAAGTTTGGGCTGAAAAATTCAAAGGCTGACTATGAAGGAGTGATGCTAGAGTTGTGAAATCTTGCATGCGTTAATTTTACCTCTTCTTATTAATAAATGCATTGTTTCTTTCCAGGTAAACTGACTTCTGACTGTTCAAAGAAGATTTCAAAAGTAACTCTTAACGATTTCTTTTGAAAATGGACAAAATTTAGCATCATGGTATTAACAAGTACCTACAGAAAACATTCATGGTGACATGGTTTTATTGAAGGTGCAAATGTGAGCAAATGAATTTAGAAGGCAAAGGTAGAGTCTTGAAGAAGATATGAGGTCTAAATGTCCTATAACTGCCACAACCAAGGAAAATATTGTGTTCACGATATGGTGACGGATGACAGGTTATTGACTCTAAATCAAATAGTCAATGCTATTAGCATATGCCATGAAAGATCTAAGAATATTCTGCACAATGGACTTGCATGATAAAGGTTTCTGCTTGGTGGGTGTCCTGTCTTCTGACGCCTGAACAAAGGTTCACCAGGCTGATCACATCACGGGAAAATCTGACAATGTTTGAGGCAGATCCAGCTGATTTCCGTGAACATTTCCTATGCCAGGATGAATGTTGACTTCATCACTTTGAACCAGAGACAAAGAGACAATCCATATTGTGATAACACCCCTCCTCACCTGCTCCAAAAAAGACCAAGGTTGTTTCATCTATAGGGAAGGTGATGGCCTCAGTATTTTGGGATGTAAAAAGCATTGTGTTTATTGACTATCTTCAAAAGGGCCACACCATCATGGAGGGTACTATGCCAATTTGCAGGGGCAGTTATGAAAGGCTATAAAGAACAAATACAGAGGAAACCTCACAAAATGGGTCTTGTTTCATCAGAACAATGCTCTAGTACACAAGCCCTTGCTCTCAATGACTGCTGTGCTGATCATCCTCCCTATTCCCCCTAACTTGGCCCCTTCTGACTATCATTTGTTTCCCAACATTATAAAAAACACTTGACTGGAAACCAGTGTTGCAGTGATGATGACATCATGTCTGCTGTTGATGACTCATTTGAGTAAGAGGATGAAAGCTTCTTCGTCAATGGGATCCAAGAACTGCAACACTGATGGAAGAAGTGTGTGGACTGCAAGGGAGACCAAATAAACCTCATTTGGTCAGATTCCATGACTTGGACCCCAATGACCCTTCTAATCCATGCCAGCAAGAAAAGCAGATGTTGAATAATTACATCTTTTATCTTTTCCTCGTTTCTGTCATCAGACTGTGGCCAGTCTGGGGCACTTCCCTGAAGGATTTTAATCAAGCGAATTGACCCCAGTACGTATTTCCTTAAAGTCTGCTACTTATTCTATCAGTTTCTTTTGCTGAACTGCTAAGTTATGGGGGACATAGAAACACCAACACCAGTTGTCAAGTAAGTGAGGACAAACAAAAACAACGACACACATACACATGGTGGGCTTCTTTCAGTTTCCATCTACCAAATCCACTCACAAGGCTTTGATTGACACAAGGCTATAATAGAAGACATTTGCCTAAGGTGCCATGCAGTGGAATTGAACCCAGAACCATGTGGTTGAGAAGCAAATCTTCTTTTATATATCTTCTATTTTTTACTTGTTTCAGTCATTAGACTACGGCCATACTGGAACACCACCTTGAATAAATAAGTATGTATGCATAATTCTAACATCCATTTTTCCATGCCTGCATGAGTTAGAGGAATTCATTGAAGCAGATTTCCTGTGGCCAGATGCTCTTCCTATCACCAACCTGCACCTGATTCTAAGTAAAGTAATATTTTCCCATGGTCAACCAAGTTTACACAACGGACACTGATGGCATGATGGTCACCTGGCAGAAACGTTAGCACGTCGGGCGAAATGCTTAGCGGTATTTCGTCTGCCACTACGTTCTGAGTTCAAATTCCGCCGAGGTCAACTTTGCCTTTCATCCTTTCGGGGTCGATAAATTAAGTACCAGTTACTCACTGGGGTCGACCTAATTGACTTAATCCCTTTGTCTATACTTATTTGTCCCCTCTGTGTTTAGCCCCTTGTAGGTAGTAAAGAAATAGGTATTTCGTCTGCCACTACATTCTGAGTTCAAATTCCACCGAGGTCAACTTTGCCTTTCATCCTTTCGGGGTCGATTAAATAAGTACCAGTATGCACTGGGGTCGATATAATCGACTTAATACCTTTGTCTGTCCTTGTTTGTCCCCTCTGTGTTTAGCCCCTTGTGGGTAGTAAAGAAACAGGTAATTATCCCAATGTGAAGATGAGGAGTTACACACACACACACACACACACACACACACACACATGCACACACACACAAAAGATGCATCTTTGAATTTCCCCAACCAGAAGGCTTTGGTCAGTTTGGCGCTAAAGTAGAATGCACTTCCTCAAAGTGTCATTTAGTGGAACTGAACTTGAAACCACGAGGTTGAGATGCAAACTGCTGAACGGCAGACACGCCTGCACCGGAATCGAACAAGCATGGAAAAGAGGAAATTAAAATGATGATATAATATACACACATGCACAGCTACAGAGATGGATGCTCTGAGCTGTGTATATACATGTGTGTGTGTGTGTGTATCGCGTCATTGATAAAAATTGTCTGTAAGCTAACAGTCTCTATTCGTCCACGGACCCACCCACTCACTCTTCCGTCCAGCAGTCCACCCATCTCTCCCTCCCTCTCTCGCTCTCTCTTACTCATAATCTTTGCAATATAATTTTTATGATAATTATTCAATTTAATATCATTATTAATATTAATGTCAATGACTGGAATACTTTCAGTAAAAATAATCTGTACATACACACATACACACACGCAGACATGCATATACATGCATAGCAGCACATGTATAGAATAACATTCATAGTGTGTGCACATATATATACATATCTATCTATACACATATATATAATGCGAGAGATATACACATATACACACGCATATATATATTCTTGGACTGAGTCACACTCGCATACATTAACATGCATAGCAGAATACATCCACATGTATACACACACACACACACACACACACACACACACACACACACCACACACACACAATCATCATTTAACGTCTGCTTTCCATGCTGGCATGAGTTGGACAGTTTGTCAGGTGCTGGCCAAACAGAAGACTGCACAATGTCTTGCAGTCTGTTTTGACATGGTGCATATATAAACATATACACACACACACATATATATGTATGTATGTAGGTATGTATATTCTTGGACTTACATATGCACGTATACATCCATAATATACACTTACATGCATGTACATCTATAATATATATGGTATAGATCTGCACAAACATACATATACAATTATACATACACACATATATGCATTTATACACACACATATTATATATATACACACACACACACACACACACATATACACCCAATTATATGTTTAAACAAACTTTTTTTTTCTTGTTTTAATCTCTTACATTTTACTTGTTGAACTCATAAGTTGGTGGCCATGCTGGGGCACCACATTGAAGAACTTTCAGTCAAATGAATCAACTCCAGTACTGACTGTTTTTTTAAGCCTGGTATTTATTCCATTGGTCTCTTTTGCTAAATGCTAAGTTACAGGGATGTAAACACACCAACACCGGTTGTCAAGGGGTGGTGGGGGACAGAGACACAAAGACACACACATGACAAGCTTTTTCCAGTTTCCGCCTACCAAATCCAATAACAAAGCTTTGGTCAGCCCAAGGCTATAGTAAAAGACACTTGACCACAGTGACATGCTGTAGGACTGAACCCGGAACCATGTTGTTGGTAAACAAGCTTCTTACCACACTGCCATTCAAGCACCTATTTGTGCACACACATATGCAAATAGAGACTTACACACACATATATGCATACATAAATATATTTACACACACACTATCTCATAATTATATACATACACACACATATGAATATGTACATAAACTGTCATGCAAACATTCACATACATACACAAGCGCACAGATCTATGCATACTTATACATATATATACACCGACAGACACACACATACTCACACAGGTATAAGCATATTTTAATCCATGTACATAAAAGCATAAACAGACCGACACACACGTTAGACACAAATGAATATACTTGCACCCACCCACACACATTTACATGTGTAAACATGGATATATATATATATATATATATTATATATATATAGATATATATATATATACACACACACACACCATATATAACGAAACACACAAGCTGACAACTGTGTATATTTTACAGGCAAACATACAGAACAGATACTGACAATCTAAGAGACACACATACCATAATCACAGGCAAAAAAGCTAATACATACATACACACGAAGTCAATTCTATTCCAAATTTACATAGAAACACGTACATACATATATACACACATTCATGCATATAAAGAAGCACATATTTACATATAGCTATATACAGGGACAATATATATTCACACACAGTTAGATTGAACGGTAGATAGATAGATAGATAGATAGATAGATAGATAGATATAGGATAGATGATAGATGGATGATAGATGGATGGATGGATGGATGATAATGATGGATGGAATAGATAGACAACAGATAGATATAGATAGATAGATAGATAGATAGGGAGAGAGGAGATAGAGAGAGAGATAGAGAGATAGATAGAGAGATAGATAGATACAGACAAGATGATGGATAGATAGACAGACAGACAGAGGCATTATGCACGTACACACATTCAGAGGTACGTACGTACGTGCATGCATGGACGCATACATTATAAACACACAGACACACACGCCACTGACAAACATGCATATATTGATGAACACAGATATATACATACATGTATGTGATACATACATACATACAGTAAGGTACAGACATACGTGCACACATATAAATGTATAACCTACGTATGTACAAACATAGACATGTACGTACATGCATTATATATGTATATATATATACACACGCACACGCACAAAATGAAAGACCTCAAAGTATACATATATTTATATACATTGATTAACATGCATGCATGCATGTATGCACACATGTATGCATTACATGTATGCCAACATGCATGCATGGATGCATGGATACAAGAGTTCTGGTGGGGAAAGCTGTTGTACGATGTCTTCCTTCAACATACAGTGAACGACATACGATATATACACCGACTAGAATAGAGGGTTGGTGGGGAAACGGTTGCAGCAGTAAGGTGTTATATATATATATATATATATATGTATATAGATATACGTGTGTGTATATATGTATATGTATATATATGGGGAAGGGGAGAAAGGGAGGGGGGACAAGTGCGCATCTGTTGAGAGGAAAAGAGAAATTAAGAAGAAGAAAAAATGGGAGAACAAAGTGAGAGAGAGATGATAAGTGAGGACGAAGGAGAAAGAAATAGGTTTATAATGGAAGGAACTGGTGTTGGGGTGGGGTAATGTGGGCAGAAAAGGGCTGCGAGATTGAGGGAGGGAGGGAGAGAGAGAGACACAAAGAGAGAGAAATTGAGAGAGAGGGGGAGAAGGGGAGAAAGTATCAAGGAAAGAAAGTGAAAAATGAAAGAGTAAGAATCGAGGATAAGACTGGGAAAATGACAGAAAGGGACAAGAGAAATGTGCGCGTGAGAGAGAGAGGAGAGGGGAGAGGAGAAGGTGTGTGCCTGTGTGACAGAATAAGAAAGAGAGAGGGAGTAAGTAGGGGACAGATGCACACATAGGGTGAGAGAGAGAGAGAGAGAGAATAAAAGGAAAAGAAAGACATATGCAGTAAGACAGAAAGGGAGGGAGAGAGAATAAAAAGAAAGATATATGCAGTAAGACAGAAAGGGAGAGAGAGAGACACAGACAGACAGATAGTATGAGAGGGAGACAGAAAGACAGAAAGAAAGTGAGAGGAGACACGCAGTGTTATAAGAGAGAAAGGAAGAAAGAACAACGTGACACAAACACACAACATATACATACATACACACACACGCGCGCGCGTAGTATGAGAGAGAAAGAGAGAGAGACATACTGTATGAAAGAAAGAGAAAGAAAAAGAGAGACAGAGAGTATGAGAGAAAAAGAAAGTGAAGGGACCGACGAAAAGGAGAAGAAAATGAGAGAAAGTAGGAAAAACAAAGAATCAGATGACCAAATATAAATGACAAAACATATTACATACCACATCAATATATTTAGATTCATGTATATACACACGCACACTTATATGCATAAATATACATGAGTGTGTATATATATGTATATATATATATATATATGTATACATGTACATACACTCGCAATATACACGCATTACATATATGTAATGTATATATGGAAATAGAAGCGTATAGAGGCATAAATATGAATGTATGTGTGTAGAGGTTTAAGAAATAAAGTGAAAATG
>NC_043024.1:5886969-5931969 GCF_006345805.1 Octopus sinensis
GAGAGAAGCCCATAGTATACACATATGTGTCTGTGTGTGCGTCTTCGTATCTGTGTTTGTCACCCACCACCACTTGACAACTTGTGTGTTTAATATTCCTTTAACTTAGTAGTTCAGCAAAGGAAATTGATAAAATAAATATCATGGACAGTTTGACCAGAGCTGGCCAAATTGAGAGCTGTACTAGGTTCCAGTCACACTTAGCTTGATTTATACAGCTAGATGCCCTTCCTAATACTAACCACTTCACATAGTGTTCTAGTTCTTCATATATATACTCTTTTACTCTTTTACTTGTTTCACTCATTTGACTGCGGCCATGCTGGAGCACCACCTTTGAATCAAGCAACTCGACCCCGGGACTTATTCTTTTGTAAGCCCAGTACTTATTCTATCGGTCTCTTTTGCCGAACCGCTAAGTGACGGGGACACAAACACACCAGCATCGGTTGTCAAGCAATGCTATGGGGACAAACACAGACACACAAACACACACACGCATATATATATATATATACATATATACGACGGGCTTCTTTCAGTTTCCGTCTACCAAATCCACTCACAAGGCTTTGGTCGGCCCGAGGCTATAGTAGAAGACACTTGCCCAAGGTACCACGCAGTGGGACTGAACCCGGAACCATGGGGTTGGTAGACAGGCTACTTACCACACAGCCAATACACACACACACACATACACGTGTGAGTGTGAATGAGATTGACAGAATATATACTGGGGTTGGTTCATTGAACTAAAAATATCAAAGTTGTGCTCCAGCATGGCCACAGTGAAACAAGTAATAAGAAAAAAGAAGATATCTATGACGACACACACATATACAGATATATAAATACATGCACGTGTACAAATATACACATGCATACACACAAATGAATATATACCTACTTACATACACACACACACATTATCATCATTGTTTAACGTCCGTTTTCCATGCTGGCATGGGTTGGACGGTTCGACTGGGGTCTGGGAAGCCAGAAGGCTGCACCAGGCTCCAGTCTGATCTGGCAGTGTTTCTATGGCTGGATGCCCTTCCTAACCCCAACCACTCCGTGAGTGTAGTGGGTGCTTTTTACGTGCCACCGGCATGGAAGCTAGTCAGGGCAGTACTGGCAACGGTCATCTTTGGATGGTTCTCTTACGTGCCCCCGGCACTTGTATCACAGCCACAATTTCCATTGATGTTGATCGATTTCGATTTTGATTCTATACATATATATATATTTGGATATTAATTTCCTTATATTAATAATAATAGTATATTATAAAAAAATATATGCATATATATATATATATACACATATGTATGGATGCACATGCCCTAGTGGTTAGAGCAGCAGACTCACAGTCGAGGGACTGTGGGTTCGAATCTCAGACCGGGTGATGTGTGTGTTTATGAGCGAAAGATCTAAGCTCCATGCGGCTCTGGCAGAAGGTAATGGAGAACTTCTGCTGACACTTTCGCCACAACGTTCTCTCACTCTTTCCTCCTGCATCTTGCAGCTCACCTGTGACGGACCGGCGTCCCGCCCAGGTGGGGAACCTATATGCCAAGGAAACCAGGAAACTGGCCCTAATGAGCCAGGTGTGGCTCGAGAAGGAACAAACAACAACATATATATATATAGAAGAAAATGGATACAATAACAATGGGAAGCTCGTGGTTTTCGCTGGTATGTCTTTAATTAATTAGAGAACAAAGAAGGAAGAATCTGAGATGAAGTTAGCATTAACGATCGTTTCAATTTACTGGTTTAAGTAAATCTCTTCAGAATGGGAATACAGGTAGATGCATTGGTTGGGATGCGAAAATAATTGATACATATGTGATGGTAATGTAAACAAATTGTTAATTCTTACATTAAATTTTGTTCTTGTACTGTTAAATTCACTGGGTAGAGGTTTGCTTGTCGTAGACTGGTTAGTTTCGTTGGGTAATTAGGGCGGGGTGAGTATTACTTAGGTGCGGGTTTCCTAGTTTAATTAAGCACATTTTTTTCACACATGTGTATTCAGTTTACGATTATATATATATATATGTATGTATGTATATATATATATATCACTCTTTTCTTTTCACTCTTTTACTTGTTTCAGTCATTTGACTGCGGCCATGCTGGAGCACCGCCTTTTTAATCGAGCAACTCGACCCCGGGACTTATTCTTTTGTAAGCCCAGTACTTATTCTATCGGTCATTTTTGCCGAACCGCTAAGTGACGGGGACATAAACGTACCAGCATCGGTTGTCAAGCAATGCTAGGGGGACAAACACAGATGCACACATATATATATACATATACTAGCAGTATCGCCCGGCGTTGCTCAGGTTTGTAAGGTAAATAACTATAAAGCATTTTTAGAGAGTTATAGCCAAAAAATAGCAAAAAAACGGAAAAAAAATGATGGTAAATTTTTTTTTGAGGGTTAAAAAAGGTCGAGTTGCGTCCCCTAGACAGTCTGTGGTTTGTGTTTCTGATTCTCGACCCCATGTCGAATTTATCGATTTTTTTCAGAACCGGGGGAACTTTTCAAAATTTTCGCTGCGTTAGTTTTGAACTATGACATTGGGCTATGTGTGTGTCAAGTTTCATCAGAATCGGTTGAAAGCCGTGGTCAGGGTGAGGGTACAAGCAAACAGACACACAGAAACACACACAGACAAACTGCCGTTTATATATAGAGAGATACGACGGGCTTCTTTCAGTTTCTGTCTACCAAATCCACTCACAAGGCTTTGGTCGGCCCGAGGCTATAGTAGAAGACACCTGCCCAAGGTGCCACGCAGTGGGACTGAACCCGGAACCATGTGGTTGGTAAGCAAGCTACTCACCACACAGCCACTCCTGCGCCTATATATATATATATATATATATATATATATACATACAAATTGAGATAGGGGTTGTAAATGCAACCTTCCATGGGATAACATATATCCAATATACTGCTAGTAATAAAGTATGTGATTGAGTATTATCGTGTAATTGATATTTGATTTAGATGTATTTCTCCATTTTCTTATCTTGTACATATATATATATATACATACATCCACACACACAAATACACAAAAAGAAGATGGGGGGGAAAAAGAAGTAACAATGTATCTGCTACAAACTATAAACTTATCTTTTACCCTTTCACTTCATTCAGCCATAAGTCTATGGCCATGCTGGGGCACCACCTTGAGAAATTTTTAATTGAATGAACTGACCTCAGTACTTTTATGTTTTTAACCCTCGGTCACTTTTGCTAAAATGCAAAGTTATGGGGACATGAACGCAGCAACACTGGTTGTCAAGCAGTGGTGGGGGAGAAACACGGACACAAACACACACACACGCATATATATATATATATATTATATATATATATATATATACACACACATGAGGGGCTTCTTTTAGTTTCCATCTATCAAACTCACTCACATGGCTTTGATTGACCTGAGGCTAATATAGAAAACACTTGCCAGTCCTCAGTCAAACCATCCAACCCATGCTAGCATGGAAAGTGGATGTTAAACAATGATGATGATGATATATATATATATAAACTTACTTGGAAATGGATGTGTGGCGTTCAATCATATAATAATATAAATAAAACATATACATATATATGCATATATACATACATTTGTATATGCACATATGGGTACAGGACGTCACAAAACGTAAACAACATGAAATACGAAGACAAACTTGGGTACGCAAAGAATGAGAGAAACAAATGGAAAACAAGACAAGTAACATAAAGAGCGACCCTTCATCAGTTGTCGGCTGTCCGTCCGTCTACTCCTTATTTCGAGCATTTACTCATTAAATGCTCAAAATGAGGAGTAGATGGACAGCCGACAACTGATGAAGGGTCGCTCTTTATGTTACTTGTCTTGTTTTCCATTTGTTTCTCTGGTTAACTTTACCCTTCTTCCTTTTTTTTTCCAAATGTGGGGTGGAGGGAGTAGGACATAAAATAAAATGGGAATTATAATAAGCAAGTACCAGGAAAGGGGGTCAGTGATGTCGGCTAACCTCCCCCCACCAACACGTCCCTTTATAAGTAAGCATTGCCTGCATCCCTAAATTGGGAGCCATACATGAAGGGTAGATCTTGTTTACTCACCTTGTTTCTTCTTAACATCAATCCTATCTGTATCGTAATCCGAGATGATTAAATAATGGACGTAACATTCGTCTAACTCCACTGTACACTTCTTTTTTGTGTCTGAAATTAAGAAACATTGATAATTAATCATCATCATAACAATAACAACAGCCAGCATCATCATTTTTGGTTAATGTCCTCATTCTATACTGACCAGGGCCAGTCCTAGAGTTACTGGTGTCCTGGCCAAGCTAATCTTCAGCATGCACAAGTTTATGATTGTGAAAATCTCCTTGCCCTTATTCACGTCCTCCTTTTCCTCACCTACCACATGGCACCCTGGGTGACTGCCCAAGTTGCCAGGACCTTGAGCTGGCCCTGATACTGATGTGTTGGGTGATTTGACAGGATCTGATGGATCTTAAGGCCTACCTTGAGCTCCTGTGTCTACTTTGACATGCTTTCTATGGCTGGATGTCCTTGCTAACACCAACCACATTACAGCATGTACTGGGTGCTTTTCCCATGCCACCAACATTAGTGAGGTCATCACACAGTATGCTGGACTATGAACCCCGAGGAGGGTAACTTTATGCTCAGAAATGAGGGCCTCATCTTCATCAAATTTAATGTCTGTTTTCCATGCTGGCATGGGTTGGACAGCTTAACCCTTTTGTTACCGTATTTATTTTGAGATACTCTGTGTTTCTTTCAATTAATTCTAAATACAACAAAGAATTTAGTAAAATAACTTAGTTATAATTAAGCTAGGGTTGAGAACATAAATCATGACTAAAGTTTGGTGGAAGATTTTTATTGAAAACTTATGAAAACAAAACATTTGTACCAGAGGCGGTTTCAGCCGGGTTGGTATTGAAAGGGTTAATAGGAACTGACAAGGCCAGGGGCTGCACCAGGTTCCATTGTCTGTTTTGGCATGGCACCTATGGCAGGATGCCCTTCCTGACACCAACCATTTTACAAAGTGTATACTGGGTGCTTTTTATGTGGCACTTTGCTTTTAGGATCTTGTTTCTGTCGTTGTGAGTAGATCTTCTCAAGTACAAACAATGCACCACATATCTTGGTCCTCTGTCATCTCCTTCAAGAGGCGCAGGGGCCAGTGCAGGGGAGCTACAAGACAATGTGCATATCAGAAGAGAAAGTGGGAGTGATCGGGTGGCATTCGAAAACGATGAGGTGGGGGAGAGGAGATGACTGACGGTGCTGAACAGCAGAACCATAACAATATAACAGTAGACAGGAGAAAGATGTGGGAGAAAGAGAGAGGGGGGGAGAAGTGGGGATGATGTAGGGAATCTTGCAGGGGTGGATGAGGAAAAGAGAGGCAGTTGTAAGTATGAATACCCTTGCTCAACCACTCAATCACTGGATGGTACAGGGAGTGGAAATGAGATGAGAATTTGAGCGAGAAGCAAGACGGTCACTTACCATTATTGGCGGCATCCAATGTGTCCACCATTGTAACCAGTTTGTAATCACAGATCTTGAAACAGTCTGTTGAGTTAACACCATTATTGTTAAGTACACACTTGACGCATTCCTTGTAGATACTGCACTTGCTGAGACAAGCCTAGAAAGAGAGAGTGAGAGGTTGAAAGAGGGTAGGGTATTAGAATAGCCTTCATCTGCTGTGAAGCTATCTTCACACTTTTTTTTTTTTTGTACCATAAGAAGAATATTTTCTCCAGGGTAACTTTTAGCAGTTGAAATATATCGAGTGGGTGCTGAAAAGGTCCTGGTTTTGGATAAAAGAAAACACAGGAGGATCAGTTCATTATGGTTTTATTCAATTTTTTCCTCTCTCGGATTCACACATTTATTGCAGAGGTCTTTCCATATTTCTAAGCCCTGTAAAAGAACTTGGAAAGTTGGGCCTCTTACCAGGCCTTTTGTGACACCCTTAAAGCCAGGAACTATTCAGCACCCCCTTGTGTGTGTATATGTGTGTATATAATATATATATATATATATATATACCAGAGTAAACACACAGATGTGAAACAAGGTGGAAAAAAGAGTACTCAAATACCAGGGGTAGAGTAATATGCTTTATTTAAAGCAGCAGAAAATTCAACAAAACCTGTTACTCTGAGTTTCCTGTTGCCGTTCATCGGACTGTCCAATGAATGGCAACGGGAAACTCAGAGTAACAGGTTTTGTTGAATTTTCTGCTGCTTTAAATAAAGTATATATCATCATCATCATCATCATCATCCTAGTCAAGTGTTGCACTATGCGATGCTGTGGTCATCACGATGTCTTGTCACCTTCTCCTGTCCTCTACCCCAGGGACAGCTGAGAATAAAGACAATCCTGTAACTGCGATGTCTTTCAGCCAAGAAGTGGGTGGTCTGCCTCTTTTACATCTGCCGGTCACTTTGCCAGTTATGATCGTTCACTGAAGTCCATCTCAGCGCATGAAGTGGCCAAAGAACTGTAGCTTCCGCTTCGTGATGTTTCGCCGAAGCATCATCTTGCAACCGAGCTTTTCTAGTACCCAGTTGTTCGTCCTTCTCTCCATCCATGACACTCTAAGGATTCTGCGGTAACACCACATTTCAAAAGCACTCACTCTTTTCTCGTCTGCCTTCAATATTGTCCACGACTCGCAGCCGTACGTCGCAATAGAGAAAGCAGCAGCCCGAAAAGTAGCCTTATCTTCAGCAGCACTGACACGCCATGACTCTTCCAGATGTTCTCCATATCCTGTACCGTTTGCCTCGCTATCACGAGCCTTCTCCATATCTCTGGTGTACTTGATCCACTGGTGCTGATTGTGGATCCCAAGTACACAAAAATCATCCACTTCCTGAATCATCTCTCCGTCCTCGGTGAAGTCACCTTGGTCTGTCTGGTACTTATCTCCCACCAAGGTCTTTGTCTTCTTTACATTCAGGAATAGGTCACTGTGTGCACTCATGTCTTTCACTTTGCGTATCATCTGCAGCAATTCATCCTTGCTGTTACTTATGAGGGTTGTGTCATTGGCGTATCTCAGATTGCGCAGCCTTTCTCCACCAATATGCACACCACCGTCGTAGTGCTCCTTCACCACTCTTATGATGTTTTCTGCATAGATGTTGTACAGATATGGAGACAGAACACATCCCTGTCGGACACCCCACTCAATGCTGAACCACTCAGTGTTACTGACGGACGTCCTAACAGATGACTATTGATCTTTATATAGTCGCCCAACAGTGCGACTAAGTGTTCAGGAAATCCCATGTCCTTAATGATGTCCCACAGCTTGCTGTGTCTCACCCAGTCGAAGGCCTTAGAGTAGTCGATGAAACACATGTAAAATGGGATGTTACATTCCTAAAACTTCTCGATCATCACCCTGATGTTGACTATCTGTTCCCGTGTTCCTCTTCCCTTGACGAAGCCGGCTTGTTCCTCAGCGATGAAACTGCTATATTTCCGCTGCAGTCTACCTACAATGATTCACAGTAGGATCTTGCTTGCATAGACAATAAAGCCGATGGTTCGGTGGTTAGAGCACTCGTGTGGGTTGCCTTTCTTTGGTATTGGTACGAAGACTGCACGACACCAGTCGATCGGCCACTCCATGTTGTTCCAGATCTTGACATACAGTCTCCACAATTCTATCCCAATATCTCCTGTCGCCTTCCATACCTCAATGGGAAGTTCATCCATGCAAGGGCTCTTCCCGTTCTTGGTATGGTACAGCACATGCCTCACTTCTTTGAATGGTTCCGGTTCTCTGTCTTTGGCTACAGCAAGTGCAGCAGGGAGATCTTCCTGCCTCCTTCTGTACAAATCGGTGCTGTATTCCCTCCACCTAGCTTTGATGTCCTCTTCCTCTGTCAGGATGTTACCTTCTTTATCCTTGATGACATCACTACATGGAGTCCACTTCCTCTTTCTACTCAATTCCTTCACCAAACAAAAACAGACTTGATGTCACCTTTCTGTGACGCATCTTCCTCCTCCAGATATATCTGGTCCAGATGCTTCCTCTTGTTATATATATATATATATATATATATATATATATGTACACACACACACTCACACACAAGAAGGTGTTGATAACTTCCTGGCTTTAGGTAAAAGAAAATACAGGAGGAACACTTATTGCAGTGCTCCTTCAGTTTTTCTAAGCCCAATAAAAGAACTTGGAAGTTTGGGCCTCCAGCCAAGCCTTTCGCAATACCCTTAAAGCCAGGAACTTTTCAACACCCTTTAATATATATAGGACTAAGCACATAAATGTAAAACAAGGATGGAAAAATTAGTACTCGACTACTGAAGGTAGAGCAGTATGTTTTTATTACTCTTCTCAGCATCCCCTTGTATTTCTTATTTTGACCATTTTCCTTTTCTAGAAATAATTCCAAGAGTTCTACTTACTGGACAATCTTCACACAGTTTGCCTGTGTAGTTAGAGTTCTCTTCACACTTGCAGACACCACATTTACAGGTGCCGTGGCCATTGCAGATTTTCTGTGGGAGGAAATAAAAAAGAAACATATTTATATATATATGTGTGTGTGTGTGTGTGTGTGTGTGTGTATGTGTATGAGAGAAAGAGACAGGGAGAGCTGAATGCATGAATATATATATATATATATATATATATTTTTTTTAATTGGTCCATCTATCCATCCATGTCAGTCAACTTGGTTGGACCAATATAATTCTTGCACATAAAACATCCTAATCAAAGGATGAGGCACACACACACATCTTTAGAACACACTTGCATACACACATACACATCTATACATATTAAAACACATACATTTGCACGTGCATACATACACACACATCTATATAGAAATATATAGATTTCTATGAGTCGCCATGATAGATCGTTAGCCACTACACACATTTTTTCTCTCCTTGTTTTTTCTGTGTCCCTTTCTGTAGAAGTGCGTAGGCTCGAAACGTAAAAGACTTTTTCTATTCCTGAGCACTATACTAATACATCTATTTGTTTTGTACACCACCTGTCTTCGTCTTTTGTTTTTTCGTAAACTCTCCCTATATAGAAATATACATTTTCACACATACGCGTTTTATATATACATATATATATGTGTGTGTGTGTGTGAAAAGGTTGACTTATATTTTGTCCTTTAATTTGGAGCATTCCAAAAAACAATTTCTAATGTAGATTCTTCATACTTTGCTGGTAGCTTACTGATGTAAGCTTGCAAATATTGAAATAATACTTGTATATGGTGTGTTGTGAGAATTTATGGAAAGGAATCCCATAAAACTCAACAAATTTCTTAAAAATGGAGAAGAGAAAATGTTAAAATGTAAGAGAATTTTAATTTATACATACGATCATTTCAAACAGCGATATTAAAACATGCAAGTTCATCGTTGAATGTTTGCATGTTTTAATAACATTGTTTGAAACGATCGTATGCATTAATTAAAATTCTCTTAAATTTTAACATTTTCTCTTCTCCATTTTTAAGAAATTTGTTTAGTTTTATGAGATACCTTTTCCGTGTTTATTTATGTATTTATACTCATGTAAAAGTATATATACTCTGCTTATGTATGTATATATGTGGGTGTATATGGATATTTGTTCATATTTTTATATATATTAAATTGTACATGTATCCTGTTTCATGTATTAATATTTTTAAAGTTCTTTATAATCTCTGACAAGGCCTATGGTTATATAAAAGTACCCTATTTTTAAATGCTTACAACCTCAATATAATTGACAACTATAGGCACTGAAAAAAAAACTACTTTTATCCATTGGCTGAAACAGCTGTAAGGAGTGATTTTAATGATTTCAATAATTTATATTATGATTTTTATAATTTTATTCTTATCTTATATGTATTGAATTATAATGTATATATGTATGCTATTAAGATTCTCATTTTTGTTAAATGAATAAATAAGTCAACATTCTAATATCCAAAAGATGATGAACAAACTAAATTGTTTCTCCATTTTATTATTTGTATTATATATATATATATATACATATATATATATATGCTTACATATACAACAAGGGACAAGGGTAAAAACAACAATAGCAACAAGATTAGAAAGTTCCAGAGACAAGAAAAGGAAAAAAAAGAAACAAGAATACTTACTTTGTTTTTACTCAAACATGTTGCAGTACTTTTCACACATCCACAATTCATTCCAGTGTATTCAGGTTTGCACTCACAGACTCCACATTTACAAGAGCCATGAGAGGGACCTAGAGATGAGTCACAAAAGACAAAAAATATGTAGAGATATGTATGTATATGTGTATACATAAGTGCACACACACACGCACACATTTAGTATTCAGATTATTCTCTCAAAGGTAACACTTTTTCATTTAAACTGTTTTTAATTAATGCTGCATTATTTTGTAGCTTTTAAATTTTGATGATGTGACTGTATATTTTATAATGGCATTGAAGGGTAGGTATGATAGGTTTGATCTGGATGGTTAGAACATAAAACAGGAAGCATATTTGGGCCAGATATGGCCAGTTTAAATGCTAAAGGGTTAAGCATGTCTCAGGTTGCCTCCCTTTGACATTTTCCATTGATAATAGCTCAGAGGTAAGAAACATTGATGTCTGAGAATCCAACCGGTGGTAGCACTGAACAGATGTATTTTTACACTTTTTTTTTGTACCATAAAAAGAATATTTTCTTCAGGGTAACTTTTAGCAGTTGAAATAGGTCAAAAACGTATTTTAACTAAGCTGTTGTTTACTTATGCCTAAACACTGCTTGGCACTGATATTACAGCGATTTTCACAACCATGATGGTCTACTGGAGTAAACCAGTCAATTTTGTTGACTATTTTTCTTAAAGCCACAGCTTTGATTAGGTCTGTCCAGAGTTTCCTCCCTTCAATATTTCCCATTGATAATAACTAAGCTAGAAACATCAATGTCTGGGAATCTGACATTGGTGGCAGCATGGGACAGATATGGTGCTTTTACACATTTTTTTTTTACCATAAGAGGGAGTATTTTTTCTCCACCATAACTGCAGTGAATTTGCCTTCAGTAGACGGAAGATGTTACAAACATATCTTAACAAACCTAAACACTGCTTGGTACAGATAATATTGTAATATATTCATTTATTATCCTTAAACAAGAATGTTATGGGCAGGGATTTTGATGGCTTTGCTGGGTGAAACTTCGAAATCACTGTCAAAGACATTTTTGTTTAAGACTCTACAAAAGTATAGAGTGGCTGTGTGGTAAGTAGCTTGCTAACCAACCACATGGTTCCGGGTTCAGTCCCACTGCGTGGCACCTTGGGCAAGTGTCTTCTACTATAGCCCCGGGCCGACCAATGCCTTGTGAGTGGATTTGCTAGACGGAAACTGAAAGAAGCCCATTGTATATATGTATATATATATATATATATGTGTGTGTGTGTGTATGTGTTTGTCCCCTCCAACATCGCTTGACAACCGATGCTGGTGTGTTTACGTCCCCGTCACTTAGCGGTTCGGCAAAAGAGACCGATAGAATAAGTACTGGACTTACAAAGACTAAGTCCCGGTGTCGATTTGCTCGACTAAAGGCAGTGCTCCAGCATGGCCATAGTCAAATGACTGAAACAAGTAAAAGAGTAACCCATTAGATTAATGTAAAATTTGTGAGGGATTTGAGAAAGGAAAAGGCTAAGGGAATCAACCTTGACTGCAAATCAAGAAGTGGAGCCCCTTGCGATGGTGGTGGTGGGGCCCAGTACCATCTTTGATACCTTCTGGCAACTCCAGGGTAGGTGGGGCTCCCAGCTCTGTAAAGCAATTCACCATGGAGAAGGCCTCTCTAATGGAAAAACCTTCAGCTTACTGGTCACTGCAACCGTCCTGGCTGACTGAGCCTCTGCGGTTGTGTAGGCTGATTCCCACTTTAAAATGAAGAACGGGAAAGGAGAAAAACCCTGCCGCGTCAGAGATTGGGTTACATAACCACTTGAGGGCACATGCCACACTTCCTTATGATCTTTGGACATGAGAAAAAACTGCCATCAGTAGTAGAAATAGTAGCATCATCATCATCATCAGTAGTAATGGTGATCGTCACAGTACTAGTAGTAGCGGTTGTAGTAGTGGTGGTGATGATGGTAATAGTGGTGGTAGCAGTAGTAGTGGTGGTGATGGTAGTAGTGGTGATGGTGATGAAGGTGGTAGTGATTGTAATAGTAGTAGTAGTGGTGGTGGTGGTAGTGATGGTAGTGGTGGTGGTGAGAGTAGTAGTAGCAGTATTGGTGGTGGTGATGGTAGTGGTGGTGGCAGCAGTGACAGTAGTAGTGGTAGTAGTGATGGTGGTAGTAGTAGTGGAAGTAGTAGTAGTGGTGGCGGCGGTAGTAGTTGAAGTAGTAGTAGTAGTGGTGGTGGTGGTAGTAGTGGCAGCAGTGGTTGTAGTAGTGGTTGTAATAGCAACTTACCTCCACACAACAAGTTGTTGTAGTTTGGGCAGGAGTAGTCGTCACACTCGCAGAAGCGACCACTGTAGTGGTAGTTCGGGTTGGATGGCATCTCTTGACATATGCAGCTTCCGCAGTTGCACTCACCCCGCTGGCTGCACAGTGCACTGTTGTTGTCTCTGCAAGAAAGAAATTGACAGGCTGTCTAGTTTTGACGGGAACGACAAGTGATGTCAATGACATTTAGTATTGTTGTGGAGAGTGCAGGTGTTGGTAGTGGTGGACATGGCTGGAGAGGAGTGTCAGGGAGGGAGAGGAATGTCAGGGAGAGAGAGGGTGTAGTCAGAGAGAAAAAGAGTGACAGAGAGGATGAATGAAGAGAGAGAAAGAGAAAGGATTTGTGCATAGCAGAGTCAGAGGGAGGATAGAGAGAGAATGACAGAAAAGAGCACAATAGAGAGGGTAAAAGAGAAAGGCAAAGTGAAGGACAGAGAGGGAAAAGAATGAGAGAGAAAGAGGAAGGAAAAAATGAGAAAGAACATGATGGGTGGGGGGAGAGAAAGAAAGAGACAAACAGTCAAACTGACAGAAAGAGAGAGAAAGGTAGAAGGAAGAGACAAATAGATTGAGAAAGGTATGAGGAAGATAAGCAAGAAGGGGGGGAGGGAGGTAAACATAGATAAGAAGACAGACAGATATTCAGATAGAGACAGGCAAGCAGAGAGACAGACAAATAGAGATAGATATACAGATAGACAGACAAAGATAGACAGGTAGACAAAGATAGACAAGTAGACAGATAGGCAAACAGACACAAACAGACAGACAGATTGAAAGAGATAGACAGATAGACAGCTAGAGATAGACAGACAGATAGAGTTAGATAGACAGACAGATAGAGATAGATAGACAGACAGATAGAGATAGATAGATAGACAGATAGAGATAGATAGATAGACAGATAGAGATAGACAGATAGACAGATAGAGATAGACAGATAGACAGATAGAGATAGACAGATAGAGATAGACAGATAAAGATAGATAGAGATAGACAGATAGAGATAGATAGATAGACAGATAGAGATAGATAGATAGACAGATAGAGATAGATAGATAGATATAGACAGATAAAGATAGATAGAGATAGATAGATAGACAGATAGAGATAGATATATAGACAGATAGAGATAGACAGATAGAGATAGACAGATAGAGATAGACAGATAAAGATAGATAGAGATAGACAGATAGACAGATAGAGATAGATAGATAGACAGATAGAGATAGACAGATAGAGATAGACAGATAGAGATAGACAGATAGAGATAGACAGATAGACAGATAGAGATAGACAGATAGACAGATAGAGATAGACAGATAGAGATAGACAGATAAAGATAGATAGAGATAGACAGATAGAGATAGACAGATAGACAGATAGAGATAGACAGATAGACAGATAGAGATAGACAGATAGAGATAGACAGATAAAGATAGATAGAGATAGACAGATAGAGATAGACAGATAGACAGATAGAGATAGACAGATAGAGATAGAGAGAGATAGACAGATAGAGATAGATAGATAGACAGATAGAGATAGATAGATAGACAGAGATAGACAGATAGAGATAGATAGATAGATAGATAGATAAATAGATAGACAGACAGACAGACAGATAAATATAGGCAAGCAGGCAGGCAGGTAGGCAGGCAGGCAGGCGGGCAGGCGGGCAGGTGGGCAGGCAGGCAGGCAGGTAGGTAGGTAGATAGATAGATAGATAGATCGATATAGATAGATAGATAGATAGATAGATAGATACATAGATAGATAGATAGATAGATAGATAGATAGATATAGATACATAGATAGATAGATAGATAGATAGATAGAGCTAGACAGACAGATAGAGATAGATAGATAGACAGGTAGAAATAGACAGAGAGATACAAACAGGCAGACAAATAGAGACAGGTAGCTAGGCAGATAGATTAAGAGACAGACAGAGAAAGAGAGAGAGAGAGAGGCTGTGAGTGATATTCCATACTTACGGACGACATCTGTTAATGAGATCATTTTCAAAGTCTTGAATGGAGCAAGAACAGTTCTGACCACTTCGGTTTGGCTCACAAGAACACTGACCGCAGGTCAAATTGCCAGCAGAACTACAGAGTGGACTTTTTGTCTCCTGCAGTAATTAAAGTAGACAGGTTAATTAGATTTATAGATTTGATTGTGAGCAATAAGACAGAGTGAAGTATTTAGGATAAGGAGAGTGAAGAGTCTTGTTGAAGAGACGTGGGAGTAGTTCAATATAGGATATTGATATTACACTTATGTACATGTGTGTGTGTATATATATATATCTGAATGTATAGATTGATAGATAGATGGAGAGAGAGAGAGAGAGAGCAAGAGGAAGAATATGAAAGAGAGCAAGTGAGTATACAAATGTCCAAGAGGTGGAGAATAGAGAGAGACACAGATATATAATGATAGGCAGACAAACAGACAAAACATTAAACAGATGTGTGTATATGTGTATATATAGAGAGAGAGAGAGAGAGAGGAAGATAGACAAAAAGTCAGCGAGTTAAACATATATATATAAAATAGAAATATGTTACAAAAAGAAAATAGAAACTACACGTGGAAATGTAAGGGGAAAGTAAGAAGAAAAATAAGCGAAAATGCACATTGGAAATCAAAAAGATAAAGGCTTTTTATGAAAAGTAACGATAAATATATACAACTAGCAGTATCGCCCGGCGTTGCTCGGGTTTGTAAGGGAAATAACTATAAAGCATTTTTAGAGAGTTATAGCCAAAAAATAGCAAAAAAATGGGAAAAAAAAAATTATGGTAAATTTTTTTGATAGTTAAAAAGGTCGAGTTGCGTCCCCTAGACCATCTGTGGTTTGTGTTTCTGATTGTCGACCCCATGTCGAATTTATCAATCTTTTTCGGAACTGGGGGAACTTTTCAAAATTTTCGCTGTGTTAGTTTTGAATTATGACATTGGGCTATGTGTGTGTCAAGTTTCATCAGAATCGGTTGAAAGCCGTGGTCAGGGTGAGGGTACAACCAAACAGACACACAGAAACACGCACAGACAAACTGCCGTTTATATAGAGAGAGATTAGATGAACTGAGGTAGGAATAAAAGTAATAAAAGTCATTATTGTGAATTGTTAAAGAGATTCAAAAGCATACCGGTTTCATGAATTTACTAATCATTGCTTTGTATATATACATATATATATATATATATATATATATATATATATATATATATATATATATATATATATATATTGGTAAAAATGGTAAGATAACAAAAGAAAGAGAGAGACATCGATATTATGTAAATAGAGGAATTTATCAGTAAATGTAATATGGCCGGATAACTGAAGAGATGGTGGCATGGATTTCCACCTCAGCATCCGAAACTCAGGGTTTTACCTTGGCTACCGAATAATTGTCACATATTACATTTACTGATATATATATATACAAGTGCACACACACACATACGCATACATATACACATATTCTCACACACATAACATGCACACACACATAACATGCACACACACACACACACACACACAAAAGAGGGTACTCACCGGATATTTCTCACAGTCACATTCACAGATGAGTTCCATATCTATAGTCAATGTATCATGCAGTCCAACAGGGTTGATCTTGATGCTTTGGTGCCGTGCACTGCTGCAGTCTGGTGCAGTTAACACCACTTTGAAGTCAACCTGTTGAATGAGAAGAAGAAGAAGAAGACAATAGAGGACACTAAATAAGCAGGGGCAGAGACAACAATGGTATAGGGACCATGAAAGGGGTCAGGAAGGGAGATAGTATCTATGATGACTTACAGGGTGAGAAAAGGGTGTCTTTAAACTGGAGTCCTGGCTTAACCTTTTAGTTTTCACAAAATTCTATCAAAAGAAATGCATATTTATTCACATTGTTTTCTCTTGCATGGTCGCTTCAGAACTTCTTGATTGATGAGAGTTTGGTTTGTTCCATTCCACAGACTTCTGTTTGAAATTTTGTCTGACCACTAAATTTTGAGGATATTGTAGCACAGACATTTGTTGACGCAGATCTGTAGCTTACTCTTTATGGTCTTGGTGACCCTCCAAATTTTTTACCCATAAAGCAAAATGGCCTCGATTTTGGAATTGAAGATACAGAGTTTTGTTTTGAGGGAGATGACTGGAATTCCAGATTGATTGGTTGAAGACTGTTGAAAGCATATGGGAGTAGAGTCCACAAAAATTCCAAAGGACCCAGTGGTCCTGTTAAACTGGCTAAAAGATTAAGTCTACCATCCAGGTAGGCGACAGTGGGATTTGAACTCAGAACAGCTCCTGTTGAACCATCCAATCCATGCCAGCATGGAAAACAGATGTTAAATGATGATGATGATGATGATGATAACTGAATCAAAGTGCCATGTAGTGGAATTGAAAATGGAACCATGAGGTTGCAAAGAGAAATTGTTAACGACATAACCAAACCTGCATCCAGTGGAATTAGAATGAAACAGACCCCCACCAACCCCCACCACCCCGAAAAATATAGAATATCCCTTACCGTTTGTGCTGGTTTAATGCCATCACAGGAATCTGAAGCTATCCATTTGGTTCTGTGGTGAAGAGTAAAATGGTAAGAGTAAAGGAGACAGCAGCATGGTAAAGATGGTTGGAAGTGAAGAAATATTGTGGAAGAAGTCTAGCAGCTGACCCTTGAGTGTGCTCTCACACTCAAGTCGATACTCCGACATTCACTCACATGTATATACTGCTACTCAACACTCACTCACATGCACATACTAATCTGAAACTCAGTCCAATACAAGTGCTTTTGTCCCACACTCACATGCATCCTTACCCTTCACTCACTCACATGCATGTATTCCAACTCTCACTCACATGTGTATGCTGTCACTCAACACCCACTCACATGGATATACTAATCTTAAGCTTAGTCAAATACCAGTGCTTTCATCCCATTCTCACTTATACACATGTACCCTCACCCTTTTCTCATTCACATGTAAATGCCATCACCCACACTCACATGTGTGCATTCTTACCTTTCACTTACCCACATGTATGTGTTCCTACTCTTCACTCACATGTATATGCTGCCACTCAACACTCACTCACATGGATGTACTAATTCTAAACTCAGTCAAATACAAGTGCTTTTGTCCCACACTCACATGCATCCTTACCCTTCACTCACTCACATGCATGAACCTTAATCCTTTAGCATTTAAACCGGCCCAGATATTCTACCTGTTTTATGGTCAAACTGAAGAGATCTGGCCTCTCGTACATACTCTGCAATGTCATTCTAACAATAAACAAACACATCATCGAAATCTCAAAGCTATAAGATAATGCAAGATTAATCTAAAACGATGTGAATAAGCATCTCCAATAAAGTGCCAATCCCTAATTGTGGAGGGGAACCTGTGGAAGGGATAAACCCAGGAAGATGCAGGACAAAGTGGTGAGAAAGGATCTTCAGATGCTGGGCCTCACTGAGGAGATGACAAGGGACCAGGGGGTTGTGGGAATTTGCTGTGCTTGAGAAGACATGTCAAGTGAAGTGAAAATATGGCCATCCATACAGACTGGCATGTCGTTTATGGCTATGTCCCCACTCCCTCCCCCAGCAGAGAGGTCTTTGTCTTGCAGATGCTGATGCCAAGTAAAATGCACCCATACCAATTGGTATGCAGAAGGCACCCAGCACTTCTGTTATTCAAATGCCAGTTTGATTGAAACCCTGTCCGGGGCCCTTCACTGTTTGGCAGCTACAGCATGCCTGGTTTTAGTTGCAGTTTAAGTTGGAATTTTTAGGGAGCAAGTCAACCTATTTCTTTACTACCCACAAGGGGCTAAACACAGAGGGGACAAACAAAGACAGACAAATGGATTAAGTCGATTCTATCGACCCCAGTGCGTAACTGGTACTTATTTAATCGACCCCGAAAGGATGAAAGGCAAAGTCGACCTCGGCAGAATTTGAACTCAGAATGTAACGGCAGACAAAATACCACTAAGCATTTCACCCGGTGTGCTAACGTTTCTGCCAGCTCGCCACCTTTTTTTAGGGAGCAAGTCAACCTTCATCATCATCACTATCATCAACAACATTTAATGCCGGTTTTCCATGCTGACATAGCCTGGACAGCTTGACCAGAACTGGGAAGGCTAGGGGTCACATCAAGTTCCATGGTCCATTGTGGGCTCATTTCTACAGCTGGTTGCCCTTCTTAACACCAACCACTCTACAGAGTGTACTGGGTGCTTTTTACAATAACACCAGCACTAGTGAATTTTATGTGGCCCCAGCATCAGTGCTTTTTACATGTCACTTTGGTTTTAGGATATCCATTCTGTTGTGGTAGGTGGGTCTTGTTTCAGTCATTGACCTGTGGCCAAGCTGGGGCACTACCTTGAAGGGTTTTAGTAAAGCAAATCAACTCCCTTTTTAAAAATATTTTTTATTTTTAAGCCTGGTAATTATTCTATCAATCTCATTTTGCTGAATCACTAAGTTAAAGAGACATAAACATACCAACAGCAGTTGTCAAGTGGTGGACACACACACACACACACACACACACACACACACATATATGATGGGTTTCTTTCAGTTTCTGTCTGATGTTCATATCTATGATTCACTGAGGTCTCTACAGTAGAAAACACTTAGCTATGGTGCCATGAAGTGGGACTGAACCCGGAATCATGTGATTGGAAAGCGAACTTCTTATGAAACAGCTACCCCTACACTTGTGATAATATAACGTAGAGAAGTACCCCTTACCCTTTACATTTTGACATAATCGTAAAATTCAGATTCTTGTTTGGTGAAACAATTTTAACTCCTGAGGTTATGTTCTGGAAATATAGGCAAAAGATAAAGACAATATAAAAACAATATAAAGAACAAATATACACAATATTGAACTCAGAATTTTGGTAAAATCAAAAGGAATTCTTATGTGAGTGTCTTACTGGGTTTAGTTGATTCATTGATCAAATGAATGAATGAAAGCAAAAGAGAAAGAAGGAGAGAAAGACAGACAAACAGCTGGATTGATCAATAGACAGACAGATGGATTGATCGACAGACAGATGGATTGATCGACAGACAGATGGATTGATCGATAGACAGATTGATTGATCGATAGACAGATGGATTGATTGACAGACAGATGGATTGATCGACAGACAGACAGATGGATTGATCTATAGACAGATGGATTGATCGATAGACAGATGGATTGATCGATAGACAGATGGATTGATCGACAGACAGATGGATTGATTGATAGACAGATGGATTGATCGACAGACAGATGGATTGATCGATAGATGGATTGATTGATAGACAGATGGATTGATCGACAGACAGACAGATGGATTGATCGATAGACAGATGGATTGATCGGCAGACAGATGGATTGATCGACAGACAGACATATGGATTGATTGACAGACAGACAGATGGATTGATCGACACACAGACAGATGGATTGATCGACAGACAGATAGACAGATTGATCGACAGACAGAGGGATCAATCAATAGACAGACAGATGAATTGATTGACAGACAGATGGATTGATCGATAGACAGACAAATGAATTGTTTGATAGACAGATGGATCGATCGATAGACAAACAGACCAATCAATAGACAAACAGATGAACGAACGGACTGATTGGCTGTTGGTCTGACAGACAGACAGATGGATCGATAGATAGATACATACATACATAGACAGATAGATGGATTGATCGATAGATAGACAGATGAATGGATTGGTCAATAAACAGACAGGCAGATAGAAAGATAGACAAACAGATACAGATAGAAACACAGAAATAGACAGACAGACAGAGAAAGAGAGAAATGGTAAAGCTGAGCAACTCACAGCATAGTTGTCTTTGACAATATCAGCAATTGTGTAATCCTTACTGTCCAACTTGCTAACATAGGCACCAGACAGGCTGCCTTGCAGTTTTTTGTAGAGATTCAACTGGTTCTTGCCGGCCACAGCAAAGATGACGGTCACTTTATTCTGTTCAATCACCTCAGCAAGATGTCCGACTGAGGGATAATCCTGTGGAGAAACAAAGAATCGAGAGGAGAATTAACCTTGCTTAACCATTCTGATATGTAACGAAATCCCTCCTCAGTTCCACAATACACCAGAGAGGGTTCAAATTGACTGAATTCCTCTCGTATGACTTTGGTCAACTTGGTGCTACAGAGGAAAACCATTGCTCAAGGGGCCACGTAGAGGGATCAAGCCCACAGGCTGGTGTCACAGACTTCTTAATCACAGAGTATGGGCAAATGTGGTTCAGAAGCTGACTTCCCAACCATGTAGTCCTGGGTTCAAGTTCTGCTGAGCAGCACCTTGGGCAAGTGTTTTCTACTACATCACATCAACTAATACCTTGTGAACGGATTTGGTAGATGGAAACTAAAAGAAGCCTCTCATTCATATATGCATATGCATGTATATATGTATGTGTGTTTGTGTGTGTGTGTATATATATATATATATATATTATATATATATATACATACATACATACATCTATCTATCTATAAATATACATTATGTGTATGTATGTATGTATGTATATATATATATATATATATATATATATATGTATAGGGGTAAAATATAAAAAATCAACGAAAATGCACTGGTGTTGTTCAAACGATGAATAATTTTGCGTAAACCATGGTCCATTTTGTTCTCTTACTTTATTATCATCTTATAATCATCTCATAATAATGACCTTTATGACTCGTATTACTATCTCAGTCAATCTAAATGTATATATTTGTCGTTACCTGTCATAAGTAGCCTTTTTCTATTTGCAATATGCATTTTCGTTGATTTTACATATTTTACCCTTACATTCCGCGCGTATTTTATATTTTCTTTTCTTAACATATTTCTACTATATATATATACAAAGTGAATATTAGGCTTTAATAAAGTACTGTGGTTGATTCATTCAATTAAAAATTCTTCAAGGCAGTGCCCCAGTATGGCCGCAGTCTAATGACAAACAATATATATATATGTATATGGAGGATGGTCGGAACAGAGTAAAGTAAGAAACGAAACTCTGGTTTCTTGGCATGAACAGATAAGGCAGAGTTACTTCCCTTTAAATGACTGCTTCTCAATCGTCAAAGATAGCATTTCCTATTCTTTGTAAATTCAGAGGAATTCCAGTGAGAGAGATGGGGGACAGAAGAAACATTGGGGAGGGATCCCGAGAGATTAGCAAATTTGGCGGCATAGAAAACGCTCTTTTCTTTGTAAACAAATAAAAGCTTCTCAAAAAATTTTTCTCCCTGGGTCCTACACATGAAGTCGACCTTCCCTATAAGCTAATTTTGTGTCTGACATTCACTACTATTGGCTAATTCTAATCCAGACAGTCTCTTTTTATCTAACCAGATTCTCTATAATATTGTAATTCTTTCAACGTTGGGCAAAAGGCCTGGAATTTTGGTGGCTGAGAGCAAGTCTATCATTTCAACATCACTGTTTAACTAAGTACTTAATGTTATCAACCGTGAATGGACAAAAGGCAGAGCTGACCACCAACCGGTCCTTGGCTGTTTTTAAGAGAGTCAATTCACTTGGTCTTTGGCTATCTTTAAAAATGTCCACCAAATTGTCACCCGGTTTAACCCTTTTGTTACCATATTTCTGTTGAGATGCTCTGTGTTTCTTTCAATTATTTTAAATATAACAAAGAATTTAGTAAAATAACTTAGTTATCATTAAGTTGGTGTTAGGAACATAAATTGTGACTAAGGTTTGGTGGAAGATTTTAATTCAGAACTTATGAAAACAGGACATTTGTTACTCTATTTCTGTTGAGATGCTCTGTTTCAGAGGCTGTTTCAACTGGGTTGGTATTGCAAGGGTTAAGAATTGTTTCTCTATTATATATATTTCAACCCTTTCGTTACCATATTTATTTTGAGATGCTCTATGTTTCTTTCAATTAATTTTAAATATAACAAAGAATTTAGTAAAATAACTTAGTTATCATTAAGTTGGTGTTAGGAACATAAATTGTGACTAAGGTTTGGTGGAAGATTTTAATTCAAAACTTATGAAAACAAGACATTTGTACAACAGAGCCAGAGGCGGTTTCAGCCAAGCTGGTATCAAAAGCATTAAGAATTGTTTCTCTATTATATTTTAACCTTTTTGTTACCATATTTCTGTTGAGATGCTCTGTGTTTCTTTCAATTAATTTTAAATATAACACAGAATTTAGTAAAATAACTTAGTTATCATTAAGTTAGTAAGAACATAAATTATGACTAAGGTTTCATGGAAGAGTTTCATTCAAAACTTTTGAAAACAAGACATCTGTACTACAGAGCCAGAGGCAGTTTCAGCCGGGCTGGTATCAAAAGGGTTAATACCACCACTTGGTCCTTGGCTACCTTTAGTAGAGTCCATTCTGTTGTCACCCAGCTTAACACCACCACTTGGTCCCCAGTTTAACACCACATCCTGGTCCTTGGTTACCTTTAGTAATGTCCACTATGTTGCCACCCAATTTAACAGCTCCAACTGGTCCTTTGCTACCTTTACAGGTGCCCATTCTGTTGCAAGCATTTAAACCAGATGTCCAGGTTTCACAATAACTTCATTTCTTCCAACAACCTACCTGAGTATCTCAGAGAACCTGGAAAGGGTTTTTGGATGCCAGTTGTTTCTTTTCTGGTAAAGCCACAAAGAAAATTAAAATAAAAAGCAATCAGAATGAATTGTCTTACCTGAGATTCTGCTTTGGTGTATTTGTTATTATTTAAATGGCACTTGCCATCGTTGGGTAAGACAAGACCACCAAGCTGCAAGAGAAAGAAAAAAGGGGTTTTAAGATTGATTAAAATAGCACAATGAAGAATTTTCAGGTGAGGGAGGGGCACATGTGATTAAATCTTTCAGGAGTGGCAGGAGTGGCTGTGTGGTTAACAACCACATGGTTCTGAACCGCTAAGTTACAGGGACATAAACACACCAACATCAGTTGTCAAGCGATGGTAGGGCGACAAACACAGACACAAAGACACACACACATAAATATATATACACATAAATATATATATACATATATATATATATATATATATATATATATATATATATATATATATATATATATAGTTAGTTAATCCAAACATGAAAGCACAAAAAAACACAACAACGCGAGGATGTGGAACAAATAGAGTTTTATTGGACACTCAGGAAAGAAGGAAAGAAGGAGGGTTTAACGTTTCGAGCCGAGCTCTTCATCGGAAACATAGAAGAAGGAAAGATCCAGAGAAGGGAAGACAGAGGAAATAAATCGCCAACGGTACACACAAGGTCACATTTATATATATATATATATCTGTAAATATATGTGGCAGTTATTCCGTAGCCATGATAAAACTCCGAGTTTTGGATGTCGGGGTCGAAACTCAGAGTTTTATCATGGCTACAGAATAATTGTCACATATTATATTTACAGATAAATTCCTCTATTTACATAATATCGAGGTCTCTTTCATTCTTTTGTTGTCTTGCCATTTCTATCAATATATATATATATATATAATTTTGAGAAACACCACTATTAAAACATATACTATAAAAAAGGTTTTTTTTTATAGTATATGTTTTCTATATGGTGTATATCTTTCATTATTGAATTGTTTAATAGACGTTTTTCTCTAAATTATACACATATATTATATATTGTGAAATTTGACTTAAAATTGTTAAATTGAATTTTTCCCTGTAAGTTTTGGAATTATATTCCATACTATTATTATTATGCACACAACAGGCGTCTTTCAGTTTCCATCTACCAAATCCACTCACAAGGCTTTGGTCAGCCCAAGCCTATAGTAGAAGACACTTGCCCAGAGTGCCACACAGTGTGACTGAACCCGGAACCATGTGGTTGGGAAGCAGGCTTCTTATCACACTGCCATACCTGCACCTATATTTTTATAATTGAATATTATTATGAATTGTAATTAAAAAAACTATTAAAAGATTTTTTGCATTATAAAAGTAAAACTAATTTATTGCACATAAATTCTTACAAAAAATCTTCTCTGGGACCCAGTTGAAAACCACTGAGTTAACCAATATTGAAGTGAAGGTGCATGGCTTAGTGGTTAGGGCACTGAGCTCTTGATCATTATGTTGTGAGTTCAATTCCCAGCTATGCATTGTGTCCTTGAGCAAGATACTTCATTTCTCGTTGCTCCAGTCCACTCAGCTGGTAAAAATGAGTTGTGCCTTTATTTCAATGGGGTCAGCCTTGTCACACTCTGTGTCATACAGAATCTCCCTTAGAAAAACATTAAGGGTACATATGTCTGTGGAGTGCTCAGCCATTTGAACGTTAATTTCATGAGCAGGCTGTTCCGTGGATCGGATCAACTGGAACCCTCATCGTCATAACCGATGGAGTACAAGTTAACCAAATGCTTAGAACTCCATCTACCTCCTTCATCATCATCATCATCATCGTTTAACGTCCGTTCTCCATGCTAGCATGGGTTGGACGGTTCGACCGGGGATCTGGGAAGCCAGAAGGCTGCACCAGGCTCCGGTCTTATCTGGCAATGTTTCTACAGCTGGATGCCCTTCCTAACGCCAACCACTCCGTGAATGTAGCGGGTGCTTTTTATGTGCCACCCGCACAGGTGCCAGGCGAGGCTGGCATTGGCCATGGTTGGATTGGTGCATTTTACGTGCCACCTGCACGGAAGCCAGTCGAGGCGGCACTGGCTTCGGCCACGATTCGGATGGTGCTTTTTACGTGCCACCGACACGGAAGCCAGTCGAGGCGGCGCTGGCATCGGCCACGATTCGGATGGTGCTTTTTACGTATCTCCAGTCCAGGGGTCCTGGCATCTGCCGGGTGCCAGTCATAGGATTGGTTCAATTTCGATTCCGATTTCACTTGCCCCAACAGGTCTTCGCAAGCAAAGGAGGTTGGCATGGGTACCTGTCGTCGGATGAGGTTCGATATCGACTTCGCTTGCCTCAACAGGTCTTTGTGTGTCCAAGGGAGGAAAGGCATGCATAAGTGGGCTGGACTCACTTGTCCTGCTTGGTCTTCTCACGTACAGCATATTTCCAAAGGTCTCGGTCGCTGGTCATTTCCTCAGTGAGGCCTAAAGTTTGAAGGTCGTGCTTCACCACCTCGTCCCAAGTTTTCCTGGGTATACCTCTTCCACGGGTTCCCTCAACTGCTAGGGATTGGCACTTTTTCACACACCTATCTTCATCCATTCTCGCCACATGACCATACCAGCACAATAGTCTTTCTTGCACACCACAACTGATGCTTCTTAGGTCCAACATTTCTCTCAAGGTACTAACGCTCTGTCGAGTATGCACACTGACATTACACATCCATCGGAACATACTGGCTTCATTTCTCGGGAGCTTATGCATGTCCTCAGCAGTCACGGCCCATGTTTCAATGCCATGTAGCATGGCTGTTCGTACACATGCATCGTACAGTCTGCCTTTTACTCTGAGCGAGAGGCCTTTAGTCACCAGCAGAGGTAAGAGCTCCCTAAACTTTGCCCAGGCTATTCTTATTCTAGCAGTTACACTTTCAACGCACCCACCCCCACTACTGACTTGGTCACCAAGATAACGAAAGCTATCAACTACTTCTAGTTTTTCCCCCTGGAAAGTGATGGAAGTTGTTTTCTGCAGATTTTCAGGGTTAATGCTCCCGGGCATCTGCCACATACAAAAACTATCTTCCCAGCTAGCCTTCCTTTGACATTGCTGCACCTCTTATGTGTCCATAGCTTACACTGGGTACATCTTATCCAAATTCCGATTCAATATTAAATCTTGTCCCCCAGTTTTTGTTTCGTTCTATGTAAATTGACTAACTTAGTGTGTATGAAGGGGTACAGAAAAGTTCCTGCCTTTAAAGGTATCACAAAAGGACTGGTTGGAGGTCCAACCATCTGAGTTCTTTTACACGACTTAGAAACATTGAAGGACCACTGCAATAAGTGTGTGGGTCAGAGAGGGGGAATATGTTGAATAAAATGATGATTAACCGATCCTCCTGTATTTTCTTTTACCCACCCTTTTGATACCAACCCACCTGAGACTGACCCCCCCCCCAGTTCCAGGACATAAACTTACTGTTTTGAAGTGATCTAAATTATAATCTTCCATAAGAACTCTAAGTTAATTTTTGTCAGACACCAACTTAATAATGAGAAAGTTATATTTCAAAATTCTTCATTATTTCAAAAATTAATTGAAACGAAAGTATTATGGGTCAACAAAAATATGGTAACAAAAGAGTTAATAAGAAAAAGCTATGGGCTTGTACTCACCTTACCATCACCAGCATAATGAAATGAAGCATCAGAACAATAAATAATCAGTTTACGGGAGTTGTTTCGCCATCCTATTTTGTCCTGTAATAGATAAATATATATGTATGTATTAATATATATATGTATTAATCAAATATATATATATATATATAATAATAATAATAGTAGGGAATATAATTCCAAACTTTAGCAATTCTAAATCAAATTTCCCAATATATAATATATGTATATAATTTAGAGAAAAACCTCTATTAAACAATTCAATAGTGAAGGATGTTATTCACACCATATAGAAAAAGTTAAATATACTATTAAAACCTTATTCTAAAAATCAATAATGTACATAAACAATAAATAGTAGATAGACTATGCACATTTTGTGGTTATATTTTCAAATCGATAATAAAATCAATTAAAATTAATTCTATTTAAAAATATAGTCACTCATCAGGTCTATTTACTATTTATTGTTTATATACTCTATTGATTTTTATACATATATCATAAATATATTTTTATACATACATACATACATACATACATACATACATACATACATATATATATATATATATATATATATATATATATATATAATAGTGGTATGTATGTATTGGGCCATCCCACAAATAATGCGGTTTTTTCAATTGCATAAATCAAAAGTCGGAGGGGAATGGGATTAACTACCTGTATGAACTTGCCATAAAAGCAGGTAGTAATTTTGCCTTGGTCTTATTCTTAGTGCAAGTTTTGAAGAGTGCAGTTCGATTTTAACAGTTATTTTTTCAAAGCTATCATGAAAGTGACAAAGGAGCATATTCAGCATGTGTATAGGCATATATATATGATGGGCTTCTTTCAGTTTCCGTCTACCAAATCCACTCACGAGGCTTTGGTCAGCTGAAGGCTATAGTAGAAGACACTTGCCCAAGGTGCCATGCAGTGGGACTGAACCTGGAGCCATGTGGTTGGGAAGCAAGCTTCTTAGCACACAAAATATGAATATAAAAAAATCTAGGTACTTACTCCACAGACAATAGTCTGCATCATGGCTTCTAATCCTGCTTCAGGGTTGTCCAGATTGGCAGAAGACAAATTCTGCAGCTGGCTGACTTTGTCCTGCAAGGAAGCAAAAGATTTTTGATTAATTTTTAATTCCAGCTTGTTAATGTTGTTGTTGCTTTTGTTGTTCTTGATTTTGTTGCTGTTATTGACAACTAGTCGTGACCTATTGCTACACTGCCGGGTAATATCCAAGTCAAGATGAAATAGAACCTTCAGCAGAAAACTACTACAATCACTACATTGATATACTCTTTTACTCTCTTTACTTGTTTCAGTCATGTGACGGTGGTCATGCTGGAGCACCACCTTTAGTCGAGCAAATCAATCCCAGGACTTATTCTTTGTAAGCCTAGTACTTATTCTATTGGTCTCTTTTGCTGAACCACTAAGTGACGGGGACGTAAAGACACCAGCATTGGTTGTCAAGTGATGTTGGACCGATAGAATAAGTACTAGGCTTACAAAGAATAAGTCCTGGGGTCGATTTGCTCGACTAAAGGCGGTGCTCCAGCATGGCCGTAGTCAAATGACTGAAACAAGTAAAAGACTAAAAAGTATATATATCAAAATAATGTTAGAGATAGAGCCACCCACAACTTCATCAACTCCAAACGGTATTAACTCAACCAAGCCATAAAATATTAAATAATATATTTACTATTTCTATTCATAATCCAAAAATTTTCCATATTACGGACTACACGTGTTTCATGAGGGTACGTATAGTATTGTTAAGACACAAAGTCTCATTTAAAAACTCATTATCTTTACGCACTCCCAATCGTCAGGTCTACTTTCCCCACATGTATAAATATTACTACTCCTTATATATCACTATGTTTGTCAAAATTAATTACAAGTATATAAGTATAAATAAGTAAATAAATAAGTTCATGAACCTTATAAATTTAAGACATAAATATTTAAACTCTTAAATATATCTCCTTCTGTGTATAAATATATTACCAAACAAACATGATTTTTATTGAACTCCTTATACTTTTTGTTGAATATTTTCTTAAATACTTTCTTGTAAACTATTTTAATATTTTCTTATTATTATCAAAGAATGTATACTGTATTCTAATGCTTTTGTGGTAATCAGTACTTAACACAACAAAGCTTTTACAAAACTTTTACATTTTACTTTTGACAATCTTTTTCTTAAAAAGTGAAACCATTGAAGTGAATAAACTTTAAAATTGCATTTTGAAACCTTCTTTCATTTATGTGTGTGTGTGTGTGTGGCAAAAAGAAAATAGAGGGATACAAAAATAACATACATCAGCCGGTAGACATTCTACTATGTCTATTTATTCCAAAACAAAAGGGAGTATTATAAGAATAGATACACATGCAAAGACTGTGTGCTACATAAATATATACTAGTAGTACATAAAAGAGTAAAACGTTAGAAAATCAGTTCCTTACGACCATTTCTACCAAGAGGCTATGATATCCTCCATGCTAGCTCCATCCCTTCAGTGTTCTGTAGGGATGTGTAGATAGAATTTGGATGTTGAATGTGCCCTAGGCTGCTTCAGAGGGTCTAAATAGTTAGGAGAACTGATACATACAAGAGTCAGTTACTAATAGGTACTGTATAGTTTTCTTATTGAAGAGGGCAGAAGAAGAATAGGAGCAAGACTTTGAGTGTATGAGAAGTAAAATTTAGTAAAATGGATTAGATATAGGAAAGAGAAATAAGTCAAAGACATCAAGTGATGCCTTCCAAGTTATCCATGTTATTTTTTTCAGTGGTGGAAAGGTAGGTGTAGTCATTCTATCTTTATAAAAATATACAGTACCTATTAGTAACTGACTCTTGTATGTATCGGCTCTCCTAACCATTTAGACCCTCTGATGAAGCCTAGAGGCACACTCAACATCTGAACTCTATCTACCCATCCCTAGCATGCAGGATATCGTGGCCTCATGGCAGAAATGGCCGTAAGGAACTGATCTTTTAATCTTTTACTCTTTTAAGTATTACTATTATTACGAGTATATATTTGTGTAGAAGACAGTCTTTGCATGTTTATCTATTCTTATAATATTCCCTTTTGTTTTGGAATAAATAGACATAATAGAATGTCTACGGGCTGATCCATGTCATTTTTGTATCCCCTTCAATTTCTTTTTGCTGTATAAATTAAGGGCAAACCACATTTTACCCATACCCATATATGACACTCGATTGCAAAATTGCCACACAATAACCAGCACTTGGGTCTTAATAATTGGGCACACTACCAGCAGTATATTGGATAGGTACTACCCCTTAGTTGGATGGCTTCCCAACCCCCCTCTCTCTCTCTCATATATATATATATATATATATATCTATATATATATATATATATATATGTATATATTTATTTATTTTTGTTATGTTAATATAAGAAAATGGAGAAGAAATATAGTGGACACTTATTTAATTTTATTTTATTTGTATCATGATAAAAATATATCATATGAAGAGCACTCAGAGAGTGCAAACCTCTGCCAAGGCAACACCAACGTCTTCTCAATGGTTAGCAGATGATTTTTAAAATGAGAAAATCTGAAATAAATTTGACTGCTCTACCTGCGACGATTTCATCTCAATCGAAGGAGAGGAGCTTTCTCCGTCCGGGTTGCAGATCCGTGGAACAAGCTGCCAGACGAGATGGTGAAGATGCCAACGACCGCTTTGTTCAAAGCCTCCCTGGACCTCAAGTGGCCTGAACTCTTTACATGAACACCACCCTGTACTTAACTCCATGTCCCCCTACATGGCCTTGCTATTTGCTTTTGAGCCAAATTAACTAACTAACTAACATAAACGAGAATACTAAAAACGAACCTGTCTGCTCTCAAAAATTAAGTAAAAAAGCAGGAAAAATAATCCAAAATATTTGTCCGGTACTGGATCAATCCCAAAATCTAATCAGTTTGCACCAGTCATGAGGCCAAACATCTCTGAAAGCTTCATCCGAATCCACCAAGCGGTTCTCAAGATACCTTGTCCTTGGACAAACAAACAAACATGACCGAAAACAATACCTCTGCCTTCACTAAGGCAGAGGTAACAATGTAATACATATAAGACTTAAAGATAAAATGGAGGAAAATGTGTTTTCTAAAGACTAGAGAATTTGAAAGTAACCGTCTTTGTCATAGGGACGCCCCTCGTGCAAATTTGAAAGCAATGCATCATCAGCAAAATCCACCAAACAATGACAGTGTGTGTCACTGTGGGTTTAAAGCACGAAGCAAAGCTGGGTCAGCTGTCCACTCGAGAAGACATTTTGAACCGACGAATACATGCAGGTGTACCATTTGCGAGAAAGTGAGCAAGACATCTGCTGGATTGAAGGTACACATGCGGTGTCACAAGGCTTAGGAATTGTTGAGGGTTATTTACTGAACCCTCGTTCATCGTCTTCGATGAGAGAAACCACCATGTATACACACACACACACACATGATGGGTTTCTTTCAGTTTCCATCAGCCAAATAAATACCATACTAAAATAAGAAAAGACAGCATTACTTACACTGAAAGCTTGAAACTGGCTTGTCAACTTCACAACTTGTTTGAAGTTATATGGACTTTCACATTTTAATTTTTGAGAGAAGCAAGGATTTTTGATACTGGAGAAAAAAAAAAGTTTGGTTAAGCAACAGCATCAACATCATTATCATCATCATCATTGTCATCATCATCAGTACAACTGTCGTTATCATCATCATCACAATGTGAAGCTTACTATGCTTGCAGGGGTCAGATGTGGTTTGTTGCGACACAGTAATAGAATTTTAAAATTAATATTGAAATACAAAGGAGCAGGAAGGAAGGAAAAGGAAGAAAAGAAAAAGGGGAAGAGGATAAAACAGCAGACGATGTGGGGGGGGGGATGATGGGCCAGACATCACAAAACAACTGGGGGTGTTTCCATGGAGAATGGTCAGTGATACTCACTATAACAGCTACCCTATCCAAGGAGACTCAATTTCTCCAAAGGGCCACTATTATCCCTGTTTTGCTGAGTCAATCGGCAGAACAGGGTTTAAGGTAGCAAGCTGGCAGAAATGTTAGCACACCGGGCGAAATGCTTAGCAGTATTTACGTTCTGAGTTCAAATTTCACCAAAGTCTGTCATCCTTTTGGTGGTGGTGGGGGTGTCGATAAATTAAATACCTATTTCTTTACTACCCACAAGGGGTTAAACACAGAGGGGACAAACAAAGACAGACAAACGTAACTTAATTTATCGACCCCGAAAGGATGAAAGGCAAAGTCGACCTCGGCGAAATTTGAACCCAGAACGTAGCGGCAGACGAAATACGGCTACACATTTCGCCCGGCATGCTAATGTTTCTGCCAGCTCGCCAGGTCAATAAATGAAATACCTGTTGCATACTGGGATCAATCTAATTGACTCCCCCCACCTGCCCAAAAATTTCAGGCCTTGTACCTAGAATAGAAAAGAAAAAAAAAGTGGGGGGATGGGTTCTAGAACATCTGATCTCTCAATGGCGACCAGCACAAACTGATAACAACCCACCCTGTCCCTGTATTTATTGACAACTCATTCGCCCGATACAGTTTCATGGAAGACTACAATGAACTAAGGACATTTTAATTACATCTTTGTATCCGTGTGTCAGGGGCGCCCCTCTCAAGAAAAGAAGATCGCCTTTCTAAATAATGTTATTATGCCCTTTTCTCCTAGAATTGTAATCTCTCCTGACCTTGTGACCTTCCCTTTGAAAAATTCCTGAGATCACGCCTGTGTGTCCCCCACAACCGCTTGACAACCAGTGTTTATACGTTTACGTCTTCCATAACTTAGCTGTTCGGCAAAAAGAGATCGATAGAATAACTAGCAGGCTTTAAAAAATGAAGTACCTGGGGCTGATACATTCCACAAAAATTCTTCAAGGTGTTGCCCCAGTATGGCTGCAAACTAATCCCAAACAAATAAAAGACACACACAGATGCATGTACACACTACATACACACACACACACACACACGTCATAGACAAGGTTAAAGGGTCTTTGTTATTCAATCTCCTGGGTCCCAAAACAGGCTTAAGGTGTTGCTGATTGTAATGTTGTTGGCTTAATGTCATCAGAAGTTTATTGTTTCAGGCATTTGCCATATTCGGAACGCCTTACTTCCCTGGGCATGGACACATTGAAACTCCGACGTATGGCAGCTGACTTGGCAGACACCCATAAAATTATTAACCATCTTACTAACAATAACTCTGAGCACCTTTTCAAACTCCACCTGTCTAACACCCGTGGATATGTTTACAAAGTCAGAAAACAGCACAGCTCCCATGACTTTCAGAAACATTTTTTCACGCTAAGAGTTGATGAAGCATGGAACAAACTGCCGGCATCAGTTGTTAGTTGTCGGAGCACTGCATCCTTCAAAACTTCCATGCTTCCTGAGATTTGCCAACACTACACCTGATTTTCTCCCCTCCATACACACGCAAGCATGTATCTGACTCATACACTGTTCGCTTCCCAGACATTTTTACATTACTGCATATGCTTTATATGCACTTTTGACAAGTTGTGGTGCACCTGAGCACTGTATACAATAATTTCATTATTATTTTATTATAAAAAGACTTCCTTGCAAGGCCAGTAGCTTCCACACAATTTTTAGCTTTGAAAACTGTTGCAAATGTATACAGGAGTTACTTCCCTTGAATATTCAAAGCTTCAAGATTTTGCTGACTTTAGAAAAAACCATATTCCATTAAGCTCGTAGATCTCAACTATTTTTTGTACCAATGGACCCCTTTGATTACTATTTTATCCTGGTGGACCCCGCCATACCTTACGAGATAATCTGTTCCCGGTGACTGCTCGTAAAGTGGAGCAATAATTTCTCATAGAGGCAATGTTATAAATCGAAATTCATTCCCAGAAAAATATTTTACTTATAAAACTTATAATACTCGTAAATAAATGGCAATAAAATAACAGTAGAATGTAAAAGATATTTTATGTAAAATAAAATGAATGTCAAGATCCTTTATAATAAAAAATATTGGATCTTTTCGGTTTGAACGGCAGTTTTTAACATAATTTCTAGGTAACTAAAAAATTTTAAACTTCGTATATTGGTAGAATGTGTTTATAAAACATCTTTTTCTCTTGGCTTTATTGAGAAAATTCTAAAGTTTGTAAGATATTTGTTGTTTTTTTCTGCAATTTCAACCAATCACTGACGTCTATTGAGGTAAAAAAAAAACATTCTGTGCCGTATGAATATGTCCCTCGTTTAAGAAACAGATTGGGTTTATTTATATTTGTGAAGAAAAAAAGATACCCTTCCCCCAAACCCTAACCCTAAAACAGATTGAAATGCAATAGATCGATACTAGGGTCATAATTATGGGTGACAATTTCATATGACACCGCTAGAAAAATCTGCCGTTCAAACCGAAAAAATCCATATTATTATTATAATCGTTTTTTGAATCACTTTTACTCACACCAGACTCGCACCCACCATCTCACAAACACTTGTAGACGGACTAATCGAGAGTTATTTACTTAGAATAAGCGTTTTCTCTCTCAATAAAAAATTCAGTAACACGCAGAAGCATTTGTTAGGGAGGTAGAAACCTTGGCACTTTGTTCAAAATTTGGATTTTGTGTTTGAAAATCTCAGTATACAAAAGTGCACTGAAAAATGAAACTCGTAAACCCGGGCTAAAATTCCTATTTTGCTCTTTCACACATGAATTTGTGAAAGTTGAACTACATAAAATGCTAAACAGAAATCTTGCTTGTTTCTTGTGATAAATACATTATTTTATTCTTTTACTTGTTTCAGTTATTTGACTGTGGCCTTGCTGGAGCACTGCCTTTTTGGAAAATTTTTTATGAACGCTGAAAATAATACTGCTGGTATTCAGTTTTCTATATCGCTTAAGTGAACCACCAAAATCTTATATGGACCCCCGTACCACAGGGGCCTTAAATCATTACACCCTTACTCAGCAAGTAAAAATTCAACAAGCATCGATTCGGCCAAGCAAGCACTAATGTAGCAAGTATTTGTGTGTGTGTGTGTGTGTTTGTGTGATCATCATCATTTAACGTCTGTTGTCCATGCTGGCATGGCTGGCATTTTGGAAGGCTGCGCCAAGATCCAGTCTGATTTGGCATGGTTTTCTATAGCAGGATGCTCTTCCTAATGCCAACCACTCCGAGAATGTAATGAGAGTTTCTACATGCCACCGGCACGTGTGCCAATTTCTGTGACACTGGTATCTGCCACAACTGTGATTTTGCTCAACTTGATGGGTCTTCTTCTCAAGCTCAACATAATGCCAAAGGTCTTGGTTATTGCCTCCGTGAAGCCCAAAACTTGAAAGGATCTTGGCCTCTTTGCCTCCATGAGGCCCAACACTCAAAATTAACTCATATATTTATATATATATATATATATATATAGGTGCAGGAGTGGCTGTGTGGTAAGTAGCTTGCAAACCAACCATATGGTTCCGGGTTCAGTCCCACTGCGTTGTGAGTGGATTTGGTAGACGGAAACTGAAAGAAGCCTGTCGTATATATGTATATATATATGTATGTGTATGTATATGTTTGTGTGTCTGTGTTTGTCCTTCTAGCATTGCTTGACAACCGATGCTGGTGTATTTACGTTCCCGTCACTTAGCGGTTCGGCAAAAGAGACCGATAGAATAAGTACTGGGCTTACAAAAAGAATAAGTCCCGGGGTCGATTTGCTTGACTAAAGGCGGTGCTCCAGCATGGCCAGTCAAATGACTGAAACGAGTAAAAGAGTAAAAGAGTGTATGGCATGTAAAAGGTATCGATGCTAGTGACACATGAATGGGCACCCCTGCCTGCGACACAAAAAGGGCATCCAGTCACAGAATCCAAGCGAAAACAGACAATGGGCACTTGGTGTGGCCACAGCTTTACCGACTCCTGTCAAACTGTCCAACCCATGTCAGCATGGAAGATGGACATAAGATGATAATGATGTCCCTCATCTCCAAGCATAAAGTTCCCACCGCCTCAAAGTTCCTTGTCTAGCATACTGTATGATGATTTCACTAATGCTGGTGGCATGGAAAAAGCATCCAGTACACACTTTGTAAAATATTTGGTGTTAGCAAGGGCATCCAGCCATAGGAACCATGCCAAAACAGACAATGGAACCTGGTGCAGCCCCTGGCCTTGTCAGTTCCTATTAAGTTGTCCAACCTATGTCAGCATGGAAAACGGACACTAAATTTGATGAAGATGAGGCCCTCATTTCTGAGCATAAAGTTACCTTCCTCGGGGTTTGTTGTTTAGCATACTGTGTGATGACCTCACTGATGCTGGTGGCATGGGAAAAGCACCCAGTACACACGCTGCAATGTGGTTGGTGTTAGCAAGGGCATCCAGCCATAGGAAGCATGTCAAAGTAATTAATGATAGTGATGAGGAGGAAGGAGAGGAGGAGATAAAAGATGAGGAAAGCAAAATAGTTTGGTTTTAAAAGAGAAGAATTGGGGAAATGCAGAGAAAGGGTTCACTTACGCATCTTCACTTGTGTCTGTGTAAGGTAGGAGCACTTTGTCTATGAAGGATCCGATGCCAACATTCAGCTTGCCCGTCAGTTTTTGAATGTCATTCACTGTGGAAGTAAACAAGGGATTGGTAAAAAATATGCAGAATTAGTCTGTGTAAAGAAACACACAACACACACACAGATATAAATACATATACCCCGCCACACACGCATATATATGTAGACATATATATATATGTGTGTGTATATATATCACAATCATTGTTTAACGTCTGTTTTCCGTGCTAGCATGGGTTGGACGGTTCGACTGGGGTCTGGGAAGCCAGGAGGCTGCACCAGGCTCCAATCTGATCTGGCAGGGTTTCTACAGCTTGATGCCATTCCTAACGCCAACCACTCCGTGAGTGTAGTGGGTGCTTTTTACATGCCACCGGTACAGGTGCTAGGGAAGGCTGGCAGCGGCCACGATCAGATGGTGTTTTTTATGTGCCACTGGCACAGAATCCAGTCAAGGCGGCGCTGGCATCAGCCACGTTCGGATGGTGCTTTTTACGTGCCACCGGCACAGGTATCACAACTACAATTTCCATTTGATATTTATTTTGATGTTGATGTACTTGACTCAATAGGTCTCCTCAAGCAGAGCAGGTCACCCTACGATCCAAGGTAAGCACAGCAGGTTGTTTATATAAATACACTAGCAGTATCGCCCAGCGTTGCTCAGGTTTGTAAGGGAAATAACTATATAAGCATTTTTAGAGAGTTACTTCCCCTATACAAACCGAGCAAAAATGTATTAAAATGCGGAAAAATGATGGTAATTTTTTTTAAAATTGTAAACTCATCATAGATTCGCGCTAATACACAGAAGGGGTCGATATGAATCACGACTATAAGATACCCGACTATAAGATACCCGCACCATCACCAATGCATCTTATGCGGCACAATCACCAGTGCATCTTATGTGGCACCATCACCAATGCGTCTTATGTGGCACAATCACCAATGCGTCTTATGTGACACCATCACCAATGCTTCTTATGTGGCACCATCACCAATGCGTCTTATGTGGCACCATCACCAATGCATCTTATGCGGCACAATCACCAGTGCATCTTATGTGGCACCATCACCAATGCGTCTTATGTGGCACCATCACCAATGCATCTTATGTGGCACCATCACCAATGCGTCTTATGTGGCACCATCACCAATGCATCTTATGTGGCACCATCACCAGTGCATCTTATGTGGCACCATCACCAATGCATCTTATGCGGCACAATCACCAGTGCATCTTATGTGGCACCATCACCAGTGCATCTTATGTGGCACAATCACCAGTGCATCTTATGTGGCACCATCACCAATGCATCTTATGCGGCACAATCACCAGTGCATCTTATGTGGCACCATCACCAATGCGTCTTATGTGGCACAATCACCATTGCGTCTTATGTGGCACCATCACCAGTGCATCTTATGTGGCACCATCACCAATGCGTCTTATGTGGCACCATCACCAGTGCATCTTATGTGGCACCATCACCAATGCATCTTATGTGGCACCATCACCAATGCGTCTTATGTGGCACCATCACCAGTGCATCTTATGTGGCACCATCACCAATGCGTCTTATGTGGCACAATCACCAGTGCATCTTATGTGGCACCATCACTAGTGCGTCTTATGTGGCACCATCACCAATGCGTCTTATGTGGGACCATCACCAATGCGTCTTATGTGGCACCATCACCAATGCGTCTTATGTGGAACCAACACTAGTGCGTCTTATGTGGCACCATCACCATGCGTCTTATGTGACACCATCACTAGTGCGTTTTATGTGGCACCAACACTAGTGCGTCTTATGTGACACCATCACTAGTGCGTCTTATGTGGTACCATCACTAGTGCGTCTTATGTGGCACCATCACTAGTGCGTCTTATGTCGCACCAACACTAGTGCGTCTTATGTGACACCATCACCAGTGCATCTTATGTGACACCATCACCAGTGCATCTTATGTGGAACCATCACTAGTGCGTCTTATGTGGCACAATCACCAATGCGTCTTATGTGGCACCATCACTAGTGCGTCTTATGTGGAACCATCACTAGTGCGTCTTATGCGGCACAATCACTAGTGCGTCTTATGTGGCACAATCACCAGTGCATCTTATGTGGCACCATCACTAGTGCGTCTTATGTGGCACCATCACTAGTGCGTCTTATGTGGCACAATCACCAATGCGTCTTATGTGGCACCATCACTAGTGCGTCTTATGTGGAACCATCACTAGTGCGTCTTATGCGGCACAATCACTAGTGCGTCTTATGTGGCACAATCACCAGTGCATCTTATGTGGCACCATCACTAGTGCGTCTTATGTGGCACCAACACTAGTGCGTCTTATGTGACACCATCACTAGTGCGTCTTATGTGGCACCATCACTAGTGCGTCTTATGTGGAACAATCACCAATGCGTCTTATGTGGCACCATCACCATTGCGTCTTATGTGGCACCATCACCAGTGCATCTTATGTGGCACCATCACCAATGCGTCTTATGTGGCACCATCACCATTGCGTCTTATGTGGCACCATCACAAATGCGTCTTATGTGGAACCATCACCAGTGCATCTTATGTGGCACAATCACCAATGCGTCTTATGTGGCACCATCACCATTGCGTCTTATGTGGGACCATCACCAATGCGCCTTATGTGGCACCATCACCAGTGCATCTTATGTGGCACCATCACCAATGCGTCTTATGTGGCACCATCACCAGTGCATCTTACGTGGCACAATCACCAATGCGTCTTATGTGGCACCATCACCATTGCGTCTTATGTGGCACCATCACCAATGCGTCTTATGTGGCACCATCACCAGTGCATCTTATGTGGCACCATCACCAATGCGTCTTATGTGGCACCATCACCATTGCGTCTTATGTGGCACCATCACCAATGCGTCTTATGTGGGACCATCACCAGTGCATCTTATGTGGAACCATCACCAATGCGTCTTATGTGGAACCATCACCAATGCGTCTTATGTGGGACCATCACCAATACGTCTTATGTGGCACCATCACCAGTGCATCTTATGTGGCACCATCACCAATGCGTCTTATGTGGCACCATCACCAATGCATCTTATGCGGCACAATCACCAGTGCATCTTATGTGGCACAATCACCAATGCGTCTTATGTGGCACCATCACCAATGCGTCTTATGTGGCACCATCACCAATGCGTCTTATGTGGCACCATCACCAGTGCATCTTATGTGGCACAATCACCAGTGCATCTTATGTGGCACTATCACCAATGCGTCTTATGTGGCACCATCACCAATGCGTCTTATGTGGCACCATCACCAATGCGTCTTATGTGGCACAATCACCAGTGCATCTTATGTGGCACAATCACCAATGCGTCTTATGTGGGACAATCACCAATGCGTCTTATGTGGCACCATCACCAGTGCATCTTATGTGGCACCATCACCAATGCGTCTTATGTGGCACCATCACCATTGCGTCTTATGTGGCACCATCACCAGTGCGTCTTATGTGGCACAATCACCAATGCGTCTTATGCGGCACAATCACCAGTGCGTCTTATGTGGCACAATCACCAGTGCATCTTATGCGACACAATCACTAGTGCGTCTTATGTGGCACCATCACCTGTGCATCTTATGTGGCACCATCACCAATGCGTCTTATGCGGCACAATCACCAGTGCGTCTTATGTGGCACAATCACCAGTGCATCTTATGTGGCACCATCACCAATGCATCTTATGCGGCACAATCACCAATGCGTCTGATGTGGCACCATCACCAATGCATCTTATGTGGAACAATCACCAGTGCATCTTATGTGGCACCATCACCAATGCATCTTATGCGGCACAATCACCAGTGCGTCTTATGTGGCACCATCACCAATGCATCTTATGCGGCACAATCACCAGTGCGTCTTATGTGGCACCATCACCAATGCGTCTTATGTGGAACAATCACCAGTGCATCTTATGTGGCACCATCACCAGTGCGTCTTATGTGGCACCATCACCAATGCGTCTTATGTGGCACAATCACCAGTGCATCTTATGTGGCACCATCACCAATGCGTCTTATGTGGCACCATCACCAGTGCATCTTATGCGGCACAATCACCAGTGCATCTTATGTGGCACCATCACCAGTGCATCTTATGTGGCACAATCACCAGTGCATCTTATGTGGCACCATCACCAATGCATCTTATGCGGCACAATCACCAGTGCATCTTATGTGGCACCATCACCAATGCGTCTTATGTGGCACAATCACCATTGCGTCTTATGTGGCACCATCACCAGTGCATCTTATGTGGCACCATCACCAATGCGTCTTATGTGGCACCATCACCAGTGCATCTTATGTGGCACCATCACCAATGCATCTTATGTGGCACCATCACCAATGCGTCTTATGTGGCACCATCACCAATGCGTCTTATGTGGCACCATCACCAATGCGTCTTATGTGGCACAATCACCAGTGCATCTTATGTGGCACCATCACTAGTGCGTCTTATGTGGCACCATCACCAGTGCATCTTATGTGGCACCATCACCAATGCGTCTTATGTGGCACAATCACCAGTGCATCTTATGTGGCACCATCACTAGTGCGTCTTATGTGGCACCATCACCAATGCGTCTTATGTGGCACCATCACCAATGCGTCTTATGTGGCACCATCACCAATGCGTCTTATGTGGAACCAACACTAGTGCGTCTTATGTGACACCATCACTAGTGCGTCTTATGTGGCACCAACACTAGTGCGTCTTATGTGACACCATCACTAGTGCGTCTTATGTGGCACCATCACTAGTGCGTCTTATGTCGCACCAACACTAGTGCGTCTTATGTGACACCATCACCAGTGCATCTTATGTGACACCATCACCAGTGCATCTTATGTGGAACCATCACTAGTGCGTCTTATGTGGCACAATCACCAATGCGTCTTATGTGGAACCATCACTAGTGCGTCTTATGCGGCACAATCATTAGTGCGTCTTATGTGGCACAATCACCAGTGCATCTTATGTGGCACCATCACTAGTGCGTCTTATGTGGCACCATCACTAGTGCGTCTTATGTGGCACAATCACCAATGCGTCTTATGTGGCACCATCACTAGTGCGTCTTATGTGGAACCATCACTAGTGCGTCTTATGCGGCACAATCACTAGTGCGTCTTATGTGGCACAATCACCAGTGCATCTTATGTGGCACCATCACTAGTGCGTCTTATGTGGCACCAACACTAGTGCGTCTTATGTGACACCATCACTAGTGCGTCTTATGTGGCACCATCACTAGTGCGTCTTATGTGGCACAATCACCAATGCGTCTTATGTGGCACCATCACTAGTGCGTCTTATGTGGAACCATCACTAGTGCGTCTTATGCGGCACCATCACTAGTGCGTCTTATGTGGCACAATCACCAGTGCATCTTATGTGGCACCATCACTAGTGCGTCTTATGTGGCACCATCACTAGTGCGTCTTATGTGGCACCATCACTAGTGCGTCTTATGTGGAACCATCACCAATGCGTATTATGTGGTACCAACACTAGTGCGCCTTATGTGGCACCATCACTAGTGCGTCTTATGCGGCACAATCACCAGTGCGTCTTATGTGGCACAATCACCAGTGCATCTTATGCGGAACAATCACTAGTGCATCTTATGTGGCACCATCACTAGTGCGTCTTATGTGGCACCATCACCATTGCGTCTTATGTGGCACCATCACCAATGCGTTTTATGTGGCACAATCACCATTGCGTTTTATGTGGCACAATCACCAATGCGTCTTATGTGGCACCATCACTAGTGCGTCTTATGTGGAACCATCACCAATGCGTCTTATGTGGCACCATCACCAATGCGTCTTATGTGGCACAATCACCATTGCGTCTTATGTGGCACAATCACTAATGCGTCTTATGTGGCACAATCACCAATGCGTCTTATGTGGCACAATCACCATTGCGTCTTATGTGGCACCATCACCAATGCGTCTTATGTGGCACCATCACCATTGCCTCTTATGTGGCACCATCACCAATGCGTCTTATGTGGCACAATCACCATTGCGTCTTATGTGGCACAATCACCAATGCGTCTTATGTGGCACCATCACTAGTGCGTCTTATGTGGCACAATCACCATTGCGTCTTATGTGGCACCATCACCAATGCGTCTTATGTGGCACAATCACCATTGCGTCTTATGTGGCACAATCACCAATGCGTCTTATGTGGCACCATCACCATTGCGTCTTATGTGGCACAATCACCATTGCGTCTTATGTGGCACAATCACCAATGCGTCTTATGTGGCACCATCACCATTGCGTCTTATGTGGCACAATCACCATTGCGTCTTATGTGGCACAATCACCAATGCGTCTTATGTGGCACAATCACCATTGCGTCTTATGTGGCACCATCACCAATGCGTCTTATGTGGCACCATCACCATTGCGTCTTATGTGGCACCATCACCAATGCGTCTCATGTGGCACAATCACCATTGCGTCTTATGTGGCACAATCACCAATGCGTCTTATGTGGCACCATCACCATTGCGTCTTATGTGGCACCATCACCAATGCGTCTTATGTGGCACAATCACCATTGCGTCTTATGTGGCACCATCACCAATGCGTCTTATGTGGCACCATCACCAATGCGTCTTATGTGGCACAATCACCATTGCGTCTTATGTGGCACAATCACCAATGCGTCTTATGTGGCACCATCACCATTGCGTCTTATGTGGCACAATCACCATTGCGTCTTATGTGGCACAATCACCAATGCGTCTTATGTGGCACCATCACCATTGCGTCTTATGTGGCACAATCACCATTGCGTCTTATGTGGCACCATCACCAATGCGTCTTATGTGGCACAATCACCATTGCGTCTTATGTGGCACAATCACCAATGCGTCTTATGTGGCACCATCACCATTGCGTCTTATGTGGCACAATCACCATTGCGTCTTATGTGGCACAATCACCAATGCGTCTTATGTGGCACAATCACCATTGCGTCTTATGTGGCACCATCACTAGTGCGTCTTATGTGGCACCATCACTAGTGCGTCTTATGTGGCACCATCACTAGTGTGTCTTATGTGGGACCAACATTCAGACCAATGCTTTTTAAGTGGCATCTCGGTTTTAGGATCTCAATTCTGTTGTGGTGGGCATATCTTCTGAAGTACAGCAATAAGAGTGGAAATTAATAATACTGGGCAATTCAAAGCCTTGGGAGTGGATTTCATAGACGGAAACTGAATGAAGCCCATTGTGCACATGCGCATGCACGCGTGTGTGTGTGTCTGTAGTTGTCCCCTGCCGCCACTTGACATCTGGTGTTGGTTGGTGTGTTTATATGCCTGTAACCTAGCAGTTTGGCAAACGAGACTGATAGAATAAACTTTGTTTATAATTTCATTCCTTTTGGATGCTGCACATTTGTTCAAAACAGTTTTTTTTTTTCAATTTGGCTGCAACCATTTTCTCTGCTTCCATCCCCAGGATGGAACAATAGTTTAGCTGAACTAAAAGAATGCATTCAGTTAGCAGTGTAGGAAATAACACCTGAAATGCTTCTAAATGTGTCTTAGAATGCTTAGGGTAGATTTGAAATTTGTGCAGGAGATGCCAGCACCGCCCGACTGGCATCCGTGCTGGTGGCACGTAAAAAGCTCCATCCGACCGTGGCCATTACCAACCTTGCCTGGCCCCCATGCCGGTGGCACATAAAAAGCACCATCCGATCGTGGCCGTTTGCCAGCCCCGTCTGGTCCCCGTGCTGGTGGCACGTAAAAAGCACCCACTACACTCATGGAGTGGTTGGCGTTAGGAAGGGCATCCAGCCGTAGAAACGTTGCCAGATCAGACTGGGCCTGGTGCAGCCTTCTGGCTTCCCAGACCGCAGTTGAACCGTCCAACCCATGCCAGCATGGAAAGCGGACGTTAAACGATGATGATGATAACTCCTTGAAATGCTTCTAAATGTGTCTTGTAAAGCTAAGGGTAGGTTTCAAATTTGCAGGGATCAAGACAAAATTTTCAATAAAGTTTGGATGTAAAATTTATAAATCTATTTGTTTTGGAATCATAATTAAGAAATAAATATAAAATTCTTTAAATAATTTACCTGATTTCATTGAAATGGATTGTTAATACTGGGACACCCTGTGTAATGTCAATCAGGAAAACAGAAATGGGGCTG
>NC_043024.1:5936969-5944469 GCF_006345805.1 Octopus sinensis
TTGCAATGTGGGCTTCACGGGTGTTGCATAATTTTATATTCAACTGGAAAAAGAAATATTAAAATGGTAAGAATGTGTGACAGTGGAATTTATTTCTTTTTTGAAAAACATGTGAAATTTATAGGATAAATTCTTCAATGAAATTAGTGTTGCATAACCTGGGGTACTAGTACCATTTCATGGGGTACTGGGAGTTCGTTTCAGATAGTGATGAAATTAATTTCCAAAAAGTTTTTATCTTTTACTTGTTTCAGTCATTGGACTGTGGCCATACTGGGGCACCGCCTTGAAGGGTTTAGTCAAACAAATCAAACCTAGTACATATTTCTTTTGTATTTTATGCCTATTGGTCTCTTTTTGCTGAACTACTAAGTTACAGAGACATAACAAACCAACTCTATCAAGTGGTGGGCAGGTGGGGAGCAAACATAAGCACAAAGACGTATGTAGGATCAGAGACAAGCAAATTAACCCCCTGTATATTCCCACATGACTGAAAGTGGACTAATGCGTTTCATCATCATCATCATCGTTTAACGTCCACTTTCCATGCTAGCATGGGTTGGACGATTGACTGAGGGCTGGTGAACCAGATGTCTGCACCAGACTCCAATCTTGATCTGGCAGAGTTTCTACAGCTGGATGCCCTTCCTAATGCCAACCACTCCGAGAGTGTAGTGGATGCTTTTTACGTGCCACCAGCATGGGGGCCAGTCAGGCGGTACTGGCAATGACCTCGCTTGAATCTTTTTACACATATCACCGGCACAGGTGCCAGTAAGGCGACGTTGGTAACGATCACGCTCGAATGGTGCCCTTTTACATACCACTAGCACGGAAGCCAGCTGGCTGCTCTGGCAACGATCACGCTTGGATGGTGTTCTTGGCTGGCTGCTCTGACATAAATAAAAAACTGTGTGAACTGTCAGGGCAGATGACAGTGTTGGTCGACTGTATTGGTTACTGTGCTAGTGCGATGTGAGTTGGTTTAATATCATGTCTACGTTCAAGCAGTACAGAGTGCGTCTTGTATAAACATAATAATTCTGTGCTTGGATTATTTTAGATAACCACATCCAAATATTTATTCGGGTAATATTGGGCTGGTGCATAATTATTGCAGCTTTTTTTCAACAAATTTTATTCAACAAAAACAATAACAACATGTAACAGAAACATCTTTAACTCTTTAGCATTCAAACCGGCCGTATTTGGCCAAAATATTTAACCTGTTTTATATTAAAACTGACCAGATCTCGCCTCTCACCTCAGGCCTACCATGTCATTCTAAAACTAAAAAAATCACATCACTGAAATCTCTAAACTACAAGATAATGCAGAATTAATTCAAACCATTTTAAATAAACAAACATCACATTTGACAGAATAATCTGAACACTGAAGGGTTAAATGATTATTCTGGAGCATATTCACCATCTACTTCAATTACTGCTTGGCAGACGGTCAGATCATTATTTAACCCTTTAGTATTCTGGTTACTCTGCCAAATGCCATGCTTCTGCCTTCACATTGATTTGAATTAATCATGCTTTATCTCATAGTTTTGGGATTTCAATGGTGTGATTGTTTATCTTTAGAATGACATTGTAGGGTAGGTTTGAGAGGCCAAATTGGGCCAGTTTGGACATAAAACAAGTAGAATATTTGGGCTGGATAAGGGGCCGGTTTAAATGCTAAAGGGTCAAAGATGTTTTTGTTACATGTTATTGTTTTTGTTGAATAAAATTTGTTGAAAAAAAGCTGCAATAATTTTGCCCCAACCCAATACTGCTTTACACCCAGCATGTACACTCACATCATAACACTCTGGAAGGATGAAAATAAAAGTTTCCTCCAAACCCCCAAAAGGGTTCGAATTCACACAAAGCACCACAACAAAATATCACAAAATATTCCATCTGATGCTCTACCAATTTTGTTAATGCCGCTCCCTCCCTCTCCTTTGCTGTTATGCATTTCATTGTAGACAGAAACAACAGTAGCAGACCACCAATTTTTGAAGTTTGTTAACGAAGGTATGCACTAATTAGGCAGTAGCTATAATTAGTGAAGTATAAAGTATATAATTAAGATTTATATATACTCACTATCATCTACGTCTATATACACTCCTGCTCTCATTACTATGAAACTAGTGCTCAGTTCAAAGTTGCAAGAGGAGTTACGTCTGGGGTAGCCAGACTATGGTCAATATTTGGCCAATCTGTGGTCAGTAATTAGCCAGCTTATAGTAAGTATTTGTCCAGCTTGTGGTCAGTATTTAGTCAACTGATCGTAAATATTTAGCCTACATATGATCAGCATTTGGCCAGCTTACAGTGAGTATTTGTTAAGTTAAGTTAATTTTTTGGCTCAAAAAGCAAAAAGCAAGGCCATGTAGGGGGACATGGAGTTATGTACAGGGTGGTGTTCATGCAAAGAGTTCAGGCCATTTCTGGTCAAGGAGACTTTGAACCGAGCGGTCGTCAGTATCTTCACTATCTTGTCCGGTAGCTTGTCAATATTTGACCAGCTTATGATCAGTATTTGGCCAGCTTATGGCTAAAATTTGACCTGCTTATGGTCAGTATTTGACCAGCCATGGTTATTCTATGACTAGTCTGTGGTCAGTACATTACAGTAATTTGGCTCAAAAAGCAAAAAGCTAGGCCATGTAGGGGGGACATGGAGTTATGTACAGGGTGGTGTTCATGTAAAGAGTTCAGGCCACTTGAGGTCAAGGGAGACTTTGAACAGAGCGGTATACAATACTCATTCCATGACAAATCTATGGTCAGTATTTAGCCAATCTATTGTCAATCAACAACTAGCCTATGACTAGTCCCTAGTCAGCTCAATCCATAAACCACCACCACCATCATCATCACCATCATCATCACCATCATCATCACCATCATCATTTCAGATCTGTTTTTTTTCCATACTGGCAGAGGTCAAATGGCTAAGGCAGTGTTTTAATAACAATATTCCCGGCGTGGTTGTGTGGTAAGAAGTATTCTTCCCAACCACATGATTCAAGGTTCAGTCCTACCTCACAATGCTGCCTTAGGCAAGTGTTTGTGACAGAAAATCTGGGCCAACCAATAGCTTGGAAGTGGATCTGACAGATGGAAACTGATAGAAGCTTATAGCACACACATATATATATGTGTGTGTGGTGTGTGTGTGTGTTGTGTGTGTGTGTGTGCCTGTGTGTGTATTTTTGTGTTAGTGTGTGCACAGGTGTATGTGTGTGAGTATGTGCATAAATGTGCATGCGTATGCATGTGAATGTGTAAGTTGTGTATGAGTAAGTGTGTGAATGTGTGTGTGTGTGAATGAAGGAACGTGTGTGTGTGAGTGAATGAACGTGTGTGTGTGAGTGAAGGAACGTGTGTGTGTGAGTGAATGAACGTGTGTGTGTGTGTGGGAATGAACGTGCGTATGTGTGTGTGTGTTGTGTGTGTGTGTGTGTGTCCCCTTTTCTTGCAATTAAAGAGCAGTGTCACTCCCATTGCAGTGGAGAGACATGTCCAGCCATGGCCAAATATTACCTCACTTCGAAACAAGCATTGAAAAGTGGACTCTAAATAGTGATGACGATGACAACACCAATGCCGCCTCTCCTGATTCCAGCTGCTTTAGCCACCTCTCACAACCCCCAGGGACACAGTATACCCAGTCCATGACCAGCATGGGCTCAGTTAACGATCCCAAACACCAATGGTCAGTATGCTTGGTCAAATAAACATAAGGAGCATAGAAAACAGAATCCCAAGAAAATTGTCATAATTTGTGTTGGCCAAAAAAAAAAAAAAATGGTGGTTGCTCATCATGCTAGAAATAGTAGCCAAATATCTCTGAAATTAGAGCTTGATGGAAAAGAAAACTTCACTTACGTTAAGAGTACACCACGTGCAGTTGACACTTGATGAAATACATTGACCACAAGTTTCGTGTTTTGTACAGGGATTCTTACTCTCTTCTTCGGAAGTGTATTTCTCTGGAATAAAAAAAGAAGATATTAGATATATATTTATTACATATATTATTATTATTATTATTATTAATTATTATTAATATTATTGTTATTATTAATTATTATTATTATTATTAATGTTATTAATTATTATTGTTATTATTATTGTTATTAATTATTATTATTGTTATTAATTATTATTATTATTATTATTATTGTTATTAATTATTATTATTGTTATTATTAATTATTATTGTTATTATTATTATTATTATTATTATTAATTATTATTGTTATTATTATTATTAATTATTATTATTATTGTTATTATTATTAATTATTATTATTGTTATTATTATTAATTATTATTATTTAAGGCAGCAAAGGTGGTTGAATCATTAGCGTACTGGGCGAAATGATTAGTGGTATTTTGCCCATTCCTATGTTCCAAGTTCAAATTCTGCCAAGGTCAACTTTGCCTTTCATCATTTTAGGGTCAATAAATTAAGGCGTAGGAGTGGCTATGTGGTAAGTAGCTTGCTAAATCTACAAGTTTTTTTTTCATTCCCCCTTTTTTCTCTTATTCCTTTCTGTTGAAGAGCATAGGCTCGAAACGTAAAAGACTTTTACATTTTCCCAAGTGTCGAACTAATACACCTACTTGTAACAAGGAACAGGTGTATTAGTTTGATGCCTGTCTTCATCTTTTGTCTTTCTGTAAATTTCAGCTATATATATATATATAAGGGGAATTTTCCTTGTGTTGTATGTCCTGTACTCTATTTTTTTGTTGTTTAAGAAAAATGTCCATTTCCTTGGTTTTGTGTTTATGTTTTCGTTTCTCATTGTGTTCGACGTTTTTTTAGTGTCCTGTACCCATATATGCATGTATATATACATATAGATGTAGGTACGTACATATATGTATGTATATATGCATATGTTTTATTTATTAATTTGTTATTATATATATATATATACATATATATAGGGAGAATTCACAAAAAGGCAAAAAACGAAGACAGGTGGTGCAGACAACAAATAGATGTATTAGTTTAACACTCGGAGCGTGACACACACACTTTTATATTATATATGTACTATATACATTATACATACATATATAAATATTGTTAATAACTGAACAACAATAGACATTTGTTGATGAAAGGACTCAATCAAAGTTTCATAGTATATATATACATGTATATATATATATATATATATATATATATATATATATATATATATATACGCACAAACATATATATAAAGGGTGAGAGAGATAGAGAAAGGAGAGAGAGGGGGAAGGGAGGAAGGAGAAAGAGAGAGAGAGAGAGAGGAATGAGTGATCCATCACACCTGTGGTTGCTTGTTGCTAACAAAAGGAGGGGAGTGTATGTGAGAGAGAGAGAGAGAGGGAGAGAAAATGGGAGAGAAAGAGGGGGATGAGAGAGAGAGAGAGAGAGAGAAGGTAAGAGAGATATATGCAGAATAGAAGTGGGGAAGTAAAAGGTGAAAAGGAGAGAGGTTGAGAGAGAGAGAGAGAGAGAGAGAGAGAGAGAGGGAGGGAGAGAGAGAAGAAGGGAAAATGAAGAAGTACAGAAGACCGGTTGGGTGTGTATTGATGCATGTGTGCATGCATACATACAAGTGTGTATATGCACACATATGCACACGTGCATGTGTGTGTGAAAGCATTGTGTAAAATGTGTGAATGTGTTTGCGTATATAAGAATAAATAAACTATTCTTGTTAGATATGAAAAATAAAAAAAAACATTTCCTTATCTCATCCGGCAGAGCTGCTCACAAAACACACACAACCCCTTTCCGCCCCACATACATACATACATACACACGCACACAGGACTCAACCTTAAATTTCCAAACCTTCCCAGAAATTCGAAATATGATGATGATGATGATGAATAATTCTAATTTTGGAACAAGGTCATAGATTTTGAGGTGAGGGGGTGAGTCTATTTGAGCCCTCCCTGCTTCCCCATCCACCCAAAGGGATGAATGTACTTACTTGTACTTGTGGCGACATTCACCCTGGGCGGGTTGAGTCGGCTTCTTCTAGCACCCTCGAGCCATCGAGGAAGTTCATGGAAGAAGTTTCGTGGAAATATGTGGATTTCACAAGAGGTCCCCAACAATCCCGCATGTGGAGACATCCTGTTTGCCGCAGATTGTCCACAGACGCAGGGACAGAACGACCGAGGAGCCGCCGGTTGCCGAAGCAGACACTCCGAGGATTTTCACCAGAACCCCGTCTGCCGGGTTGTGGCCTTAATACCACTCGGTGTCAGACCAATCCGCCTTGGTTGGCCCTACCAGGAACCGAAGTTCCTGACGGCATAGCTCTGACACTACCCGTTGAATGGCATTAAGTTGGCCTCAGTGGGTTATTATGAATAATTCTAGCCAATCTTGGCACATGTCAGGAATTTTGAGGGAGGTTGGGAACTCGATTCACATTGACCCCAGCACATCACTGGTACTTATTTTACAGATCTTGAGAGTATTACAAGTAGAGTCAACCATGGCAGAATTTGAACTCAGAACATAAAGACAGACAAAATGACCCTAAGCATTTTGTCCAGTGTGCTAACGATTCTGCCAGCTTGCTGCCTTATTTAATAATAATAATAATAATTAACTGATTGGAAGTGTTATCATGTACATTGTTTTGTCTTGGTATAAAAGATGGGCTACAGCAAATATTCTGCTCAATACCACAGATTTGCTTGTCAGTTGTTTGACCTTAACCAGTTGATTATGTCCCTTAGTGGCTGACAATATGTGCATCTCTGATCATGAGTAGAAGGGGAGCATCATAGCCATGTGTTGAGAGGGATTCTTTGGGGTTTGGATAATTTACCTCTGGAAACATGGGTGGTTAGTCCAACATCCTTAAACAACCCTTATTCAGGGACCTTGTGAGCAGAATGGGTTACTCGACCAGAACAAAATTCTAACTGGGTCCTACCTGCAAGGTCATGTGCTGTTTATCTTGATATGAGATCACCATGTTGCACACATATGGTTGTGATTATGTGCCTGGTGTACCCTTATCAGATGTGTAGTCATGATGGGTATACTGGGCTCCATATATTTTACCCCAGTGTCACTTTGATGGCATGCACTGCTCTCTCACTGAATAATAATAATAATAAGATGGGCTACAGCATATATGCTTGTCAGTTGTTTGACCTTAAGCAGTTGAGCATGTCCCTTAGTGGCTGACAATATGTGCAACTCTGATCATGAGCAGAATTAGTGGGGGAGCATCATAGCCATGTATTGAGAGGAATTCTTTGGGGTTTGGATAATTCACCTTTGGAAACATGGGTGTTTTGTTCAACATCCTTAAACAACCCTTATTCAAAAGAGACCTTTTGAGCGAGATGAGCTACTCGACCTGAAAGTGAGATTGCAGCAATGGCCAATGCCAGTGTTGCATGTCTGGCCGTTTAAAAGTACCTCTGATGCATCTGGCACTATGATATGCTTGAG